>NW_017675086.1:0-15813 GCF_001879085.1 Nicotiana attenuata
CACTTGCGATTCGTGCAGCTATGTCGCAGTCACAGGGATCACATCTATCTTCATCAGCGACTCCACCTATTGGAGGCCTTCGTTTGCGGGATAGTAGCTCTGACCCCCCTACTCCTTCCACACATGCCTCTGATACACATGTTTCGGACGATGATGCTGATGCTGCTACTGCTGCTGACGAGGAGGTGCATTATGATCAGTATGGCAGGATCATCATAGTCCCTGAGGGTGATGGGTAAGAGTTATTTGTTATTTTTATGTTTATTTTTTTGTACACTTTTTACTAAGATATTAATTTGTTTTATTTATTAAATTGCAGGTTCCTCCCGAGTAATATTACTACGAGGATAATCACCAAAGCAACCAGAAAGCTTTATGATGCCCCTTATGCGTCTTGGCGTGAATTCCCATTCTCACTGAAGGAGGCAATTTTCAATGAACTTAAGGTATAAATGTTCTTTTAAGCAGTATAATTATTTATATTTATGATATTTTCATATAATATTTAACTTTTGAAATACAGAGCAAGTGTGTATGGGAACACCAGTATAGCGCGGACGTGGCTGCAAATTTTAATCTCAAAGCTCGCAAGCGGTTGTCGCATTCTTTCTCCATAGCTAGACAGCTGAACCAGAAGCCTGGCTGGTTGCTTCAGGAGTTTTGGGATGATTTGCAAAGGCAATGTCTTACTGCAGAGTTCTTATAGAAGAGCGAAAAGGGAAAGAAAGCTCGCGCATCTGAGAAGGGAGGATCCTTGCACACTGGAGGTGCGGTCAGCCTGGGGACAATAAAAGGAAGAATGGTACGTAATTGCTTAATTTATTTTAATTTTCAAAGTATATCTATTCTATTTATTAATTAAAATTTATGAGTTTTCAGGAAAAGAAGTTGGGCCGTCAGATGAACCAAGATGAGCTATTCAAGGAGACTCATATTGTGAAGAAGAAGAAAGAGACGGATGAAGAAAGGTGGGTCGAGGGACGAGCCTCGACTGTACATGTAAGTTTTCACTTTTCATTAAGTATTTTCATTTACTTTTATATAAATTTTGAGGATCGCTTCAGAGTTGAAGCTGAGGAATTCATACGAAGCCAGCCACCTAATGAGTCGGGCGCGCCATTCAAACTTTCGGCCGAGGATGTTGAAAGACTATGGACGCGGGCTGCAGGCGGTCCAAAATGGGGGAAGGTATACGACCTTCCTACTAAGACATTCCATCGCTATAGGTGTGGAATGCAAGGAATAGGGACTTCCTCGCAAGCCGAGCAACTTGATGGGGAGAGCCTCTCCGCTATGCGGGAGACTGTGACAAAGCTCACATCCGAGCTAGAAGCGTCCAAGGAAAGAGAAAAGCTTAGAGATGCTCAGTACATTGGCGTGGTCGCTCAGTGCCAGGGCATGCAAGAGCAGATTAAAAATCTCCTAGCTGGATCTTTTTCGATTCCCCGGTCTCGGCCATCATCGCCAGAGGCTGCCTGTCCCCGTGCTCATTCGTCCTGTCCTCCAAGTGGTCGTTCCTCCCGTCCTCCCCGTGATCATTCTTCCCATCATCGACAAATAGACCCTTCTCAATACCGTGATGATGATGAAACTTCATCAGAGGGTGATGATAATGATGTACCAAACAATCAATGAATTTTAGACAATTTGGACTAGACAAATACAATTTGTTTTCCATTGGGTTGTAATAAGAGTTAACTTAGTTTGGTAGTTCTATTGAAATTTACACTTTCTTGATTTTAATGTAGCTTTTAATGTTGTTTTTGTGTTGTTGTTGTTGTTGTTGGGTTGTTGTTTGGTATTCTTATTGAAATTGTTGTTTGAATTATTGTTGTTGTTGCTTGTTAGGGTTTTGGTATGACTGGCAGGTGGTGTAGCTGCCAAAACAGGCAGTTTCTGCCAAAATAATACACAGAAAAGCAACCAACTTTGATCTCTATTCGGTCGCTTTTCACGTTCACAAAAAAATAAATTTCTGGAGAATAGCGACCAACGTTGGTCGCTACTTACCCAGATTTCTACAAAAAGCGACCAAACTTGGTCGCTATTTCGTTAAAAAAATAAAATTTCTGGTGATATAGCGACCAAAGTTGGTCGCTAAAGTATAAAAAATAAATTAAATTCATGTATTTAGGGACCAAAGTTGGTCGCTAGTTTAATAAAATAAATAAATTATTGAATAAAAAAGCGACCAACTCTGGTCTCTAGTTTTCAGATTTTAAAATATAATATTTGGATTAGAGACCAAAGTTGGTCGCTTCTTAATGATTAATAATAAATAAATAAATAAAGTATTTTATATTTAGAGACCAACTTTGGTCGCAAAATTTATATTATTAAATTAATAAAGCGACCAAAGTTGATCTCTATAGTCAATATCCGGAATATTTGGTCCATTTAGCTTAGAGACCAAAGTTGGTCGCTAATTAGCGACCAACTTTGCTCCCTAAATAAAAGAGACCATCAATATAGCTACCAGGTCCGTTTGGTCGCTTTTGGTCGCTTTCTAGCCAATAAGCGACCAACTCTGGTCGCTTTTTGCGGTCGCTTTTAGGCGGATTTCTAGTAGTGCCTCCCCAAACTCTACTGGTGGGATTTTACTGGGTTGTTGTTGTTGATGCATGAACCATACAAATAAGTAGAAAGTTTGTGAACTGCTACATATTTAGTAGAACTTCTAGTTTACTAATGACAAAGTTCTGTTGATGGAGTTTTCGTTTTAGCATTTTAAGATAATGTTATTTTTGTGTGTGATTAAATTATCATTTTTTCTATTCGCTGCTACTGTTTTGGTCTTGTCGATCTTTCGTAAAGTCCTTGAGAAGGTTGGAATCAAGGCCTACCTTGCAAAATGACTTCTTGCTTATTATCACCATTATTGTTTTTGCTTATCGCCTTTGATTTCTTAATGTCGTCAAAGGCGCGAAAGTCTTAGTTCATGTTCAACGTCTGCTTGACTAGCTCAAAAATAGACAATTAGAGTATGTATATGGGCTTTAATTAAGAGTTGGTGATTTATTTCTAATTGTGTCAACGATAGATAATATTATGAATTAATTGTCCGTCCACAGCATGCAAAGCGTGCCTTATAATACTATTAAAGGAAGGGGAAAGACTAATTTGTGTTATCGTATTTTCATAGCATCTTCATATATAAGACCGTAAATCTTAAATGAATAATGCAAACAATTTGCAGCTTTGAATCAACACTTTGATAAAGCTTTTTCATCAATTCTCTCTTTCTTTTCCTCTTTATTCTCCATTCTTCACACAAACTAATCAAGTCTTTCAACAAAAAAAGAGAATCGTGATTATGAAGCAAAAGTCTTTTCTTCTGGAAAGTGGACACAAGGTCATATTCAAGCCAACAAAGCCATATATATCTAAATGAGTTTATGTACTATGCATTGACGGTGTAAAAATTTATTTGCACAATTAGATTATTTATGAGGTAATTAAAGTAAATCCTTTTGATAAATATTACTTAATAACCCGAGTACTAAAAATTATAACCAACCTGCTATCACAAGTTAAATTACACTTAAAAGTGTCAAAATTTTACTCTCGTAATGTATATAACTTAAATTATATATAGGTAAGTAAAAGATATGCATATAGGTTAAGTTAGGGGAAACATGCATGAAAAGCAATTGTCGAGATTAGACTTTGTTTAAACGTTAAGAATGTTCGTTTCTTTCTGTAAGCAAAAAGAAAAAAAAAATTACACAAAACAACAGTAATGCAAAAGCTTGGAAAAGTGATCTGATGAAAAGCCGTTGAGCTATGATCACAAAAGTAGCAAGAATTGGAAATTATTATGATCTCTCAAGTCTCATCCCCAAGTCTTTTCTCATTTCCCAAGGTTTCTTTGATCATTTTTATTTTATACTTCGCTTCTTTTCTGCCTTTTCTTTTAGTTTTATAAAGAATGCTTGTTGTTAAAAGAAGAGACCAGGTGCCATATATCTCTCATTTATAAATTTCTTTTTTAGTTTACTTTTACACACTCATAGTGTAAAGTTCTTATATCATCACTTAACTTAAAATGTTATTTGTAAATAATTTTATTTAATATGCATTATTTGGTAACTTATAATAAATGGTAAGTAACATGTTACAATATGTTAAATTACACTGATGAGGTAAAATATCTTAGATTGTCAGTGTATAATACTTAAACTCGTTGTTTATTTCTAGTCAAGAGCTTTTGAATTTACTAAAGTTTTATTTACCTTATATTTTTCATTTAGACTTCCGGTTCTTTTTGGGGGGATTGCATATATATCCAATTTTCGGGTCATAATTGAAGTTATACCCATTTTGCAAAAATATTTGCAAGCTTACCCACTTTATGATCAACTTTAGACTTATCGGATTTGAAGTTAAAAAAAGAAAATTAGTCTGAAGTGCAATGCACTTAAGGTCAATTAAGTCTAAAGTGCAAAAATTACACTTAAGATGCACTTAAGGCCAAATAGGTCTGAAGTGCAATAAATATTTTCATGCACTTGAGGTCAGAGAGGTCAGAAGTGAAAACATTGCACTTCAGATGCACTTAAGGCCAAATAGCTCTGAAGTGCAACCAATGGTTTTATGCACTTAAGGCCAAAAAGTCTGAATTGAAAAAATTGCAATTCAGATGCACTCAAGGCCAAATAGGTTTGAAGTGCATTGGTTTCATGCACTTAAGGCCATTAAGTCTGAAGTGAAAAAATTGCACTTCAGATACACTTAAGACCAAATAGGTCTCAGGTGCAATCAATATTTTCATGCACTTAAAGTTAAATAGGCCTGGCCTGAAGTGCAAATTGCCTAGAAACAGAAATTTATTTTTCGAATTTTAACAATCCAATATATGATTTAAGACCTAAATCTACTCCAGATGAGCTCAAATTTGAAATGTGACCTCCAAATATCATCAAGAACAAACCTCAATCATCCGTTTGTCAAAACAACAATAAATCTAACGAACCCATTTTGCAATTAGGAAAAAGAAGAAGAAGAAACCCTAAGCAATGGTAAAAAATAAAGCGTCACATCAGCTTACCGCTGTAAAACATCATAAACTACCTCAAAATATGTTCACAAACACCATATAAAATCATTGTCACCTGAAGAAGAAAAAGATCAAGAAAGAGGAGAAAAATGTCTGAAGTTGTTTAAACTTTAGGTACTAGTTACAAAAAAAATTAAAAAGTGCATATAGGTTAAATAGGGGCGACCAAATAAGACGTCCCGTGCAAATTTTACTTCTTTTTGGAGTCTCATGTCCCTTAGTCTGGGGTTAAGCTAGCAAAGTCAACCAATGGGCTTATTCTGCACAATAGACGGACACTATCCACTCAAAATGAGTTAGGCCCAGCCCAATTACGTGTGGTGTAAATTGTATGTAATTTATTCTTAGTTGTTAAGGGATAATCTAGCTTTTGCTGTGGCATATTTTAGGTTAGTGTTCATATTAGTTTGTTGAGATAAATTTTGATCATTAGTCTACTATGTTTTTCTGTGTTTTCATGTTGAGAGTCACGAAAAATGCAAAAGTCAGGGTCAGAATGTTTTCTAAGAATTCATGTGGAGTAGTTGTGTTTAGTGTCTGCATATGAGTTAAATATGCTGTTTTAGTTTCCATATCGAAAAGTTTCATTTGGGAAACTATTCAGAGTTGTTTGTGACACTTAGTTTTCTACTGATTATGAATCTTTAAGACATCAATGACACTTTGAACTAAATCAACCATTGACAGACATACTGTATAAATAAATAAAAATAGCCTATGCACGAAATATCTTGTATTTACGCAGGTTCATTGAAAATTGCATCCCAAGGGGGTTTACTGTAGGTAGGGGTGGCAATTTGAGCCTAAACCCATCTAACCCGCCCAACCTGCCAAGAAATCAATGGGTTGGGTTACAAACATTTTAGCTCATGGGTCAATTTAGGTTGAGCCTAAATTAACCCATTATATTTTAGGAATTTTTACCTCATATATTAAAGGTTAACACCTTATTTATTTTAAATAAATACCATTTAAAAAAATTATATTCTATAGATACCTTTTAATGTTTATAGCAAAATATCTAATTTTGGTTACCTCCTACCCCTAAGCCGCTAAATACGTTATTCAGTTACACTATTTTCTTTCTCTCTCTACTTTGATACATGTCATTCTCTTCCCCCATTCCCTGAAAGCACGATGCTCAATCTCAAAATTCCTCTCACCAATTCAAAGTTGCCGTTATGCCTGGCCCAGTCTCGAACAAGTATCGGGTTTCAGAGCAGTTCCAGTGTAACAATGGTGGAAGAAAATTTGCGTATACACACGTTCATCGAAATTCCGTCGCCGGAGATATTCTCTTCTCAAATTGAACCCAAAAATGTCCCAGCGGTGACTTCTCTAATTGAGAAAATATACCTATAGCAGTATATACACACAATACTACATTTGTGCGGATGTGCTCAACAATGTTTTCTTTTTGTTGGGTTTAGGTTTTCAAGGGATGCATAAAGCATTGGAAGGCTTTCTCAAAATGGAACCCGTCGGACGGTGGCCTAATACAAAAAAGGCTAATCTTTTCAATCAAACTTGAAGCCCTGGTATTCAATTAATCGCGATGAAGAAGAAGATTTCTGTTAATATATTTCAATGTATTTTCAACGTATCACGCTGTATTTTCATGTATTCACTATTTTTTTTCATTGTAATTCAATGTATCTCGACGTATTCCATGTATTTCATTGTATTCACTGTCGTTTTTTTCATTGTATTTTAATGTACCCCGTTGTATTCTATATATTTCATTGTATTCACTGTCTCGCTATATGCCATGAATGTATTCATATATTTTTTTAATTAATATAATTTATGTGTTCAGATATATTATATAATTTCTCTGAAGATTGCTATCTTTTTGTGGTATTTTTCGGTTGAGAATCTTTTTTATAACTGGAAATACAAATTTTGTGTGTTATAATTGAGTTTGTTGAGTTATATTAGGGGTCTATTATGTTAATTGATTCACTTTCCGTTTAAAAACAGTGTAATCCCCTGTTTCACGCCGTGAATACAGTCGAATACAATAATCCGTCCAGCTGTAATCCCATGTTTCACACTATGAATACAGTCAAATACACTCGAATACAACAACTGATTAGCTTGACTTCCCTGATTCATGCCTATTTTTGCTACTGTATTCATGAATACAGTAGCTTAAATACATCTAATACATCTTATAACAACAGAAAACGTATCTACAATCCGTAATATAGCAAATGGTATCTATAGATAGCTAATTACCACTAAAAGATAGTGCTTTATGAAGATTTCTCTATATTTTATAGTTCATTCTGACCCATTAAGTAGCCCAAATACAACCCATGAAACACACCCAAAACAAAAAGGTATCTCAACCCAACTTATACAGAAATTTATTTAGTTGCTCCAATTTTACTCTTTTTTATATTTTGAATTTTATGTTTTTTTGTTTTTCTGCACCATCCACCCCCCTCCTTCCAAAATTGTATTTTCAATATTCTGTTTTTGTTTCTGCACCATCCACCCCCCTCCCACCCCACACCCCCTGCAAAACCCCCTCCCCTTAAAAAATAATTTTTTTACTTTTTTTTTTGTATTTTTAATTTTCTATTTTTTTTCACCACCCACCCACCCCACCCTGCCCTTCCCCCCCTCAAAATTTTTTTTTTTACTTTTCTTTTTCGTATTTTTAATTTTCTGTTCATTTTTTCTGCCCCACCCCACCACCCGCAAACCCCTAAAAAAATTTTACTTTTTTTTTAATTTTTAATTTTCTATTTTCTGTTTTTTTTTTCATTTTTCTATATCACCCACCTGCCCCAACCCCCCCACCCCCAATTTTTTTTTCAACTTAGACATTTTAAGGTAAAAAGTTATTTTTATGCAAGATGAGCATGGTTCTAAAATATGGGTCAAGTTGGGCGGATTGGGTTATGACCCATTGTTTAGCCCATCTTGACCCAACCCATCTTAGCCTAAGTACATTTTGGGCTGGGTTGGGCAATGACCCATTTATTGACCTAACCCATCTTGACCCGTCCAAATTCAGCCCAACCCGCCCATTTGCCATCCCTAACGGTAAGTTATTCTGACACAAGCACAAGTGACTCATTCTATAACTCAAACCTATGATCTATAAGTCAAAGTCAAACAGAGACTACTTGACTATTACTCAAAAGCTTGCTTTATTGACATCCACACTATCTAGATCCAATATTTTTATAAAGCTACTAGGTGAATTAAACTTGAACAAAATAATTCGGTGTCTGTATCTGATGAACAAATTTTAGTTTGCAAACAACAAAAATTAGAGCAGAATGGTGAAGAAATATTAACCTTGCAAATCAGAAAATGGTTATCTTATCCAGCACAAAAGAAAAAATACGAAGGGCAGCCCGGTGCACTAAGCTCCCGTTATATGTGGGGATCGAGAAAAAACTGGACCACGAGGATCTATTGTAAAAATAAAAAAATATATGACATGAAATCAAACATGGAGTAGTATCAATGAGAAAAGATGTGAGCCAAAGTTACAATAGGTAGATAACCAAAGTTCTACTTGTTTCTTGATCCACCCCAAATTGACTTCCAAAAAACAGGCCAATTCTTCTTAGCTTCATTCCAACCCAAGAGTGAACCTTCCCTATATGGATCCCAACTAGAGGAAACTATACCATAACTAACTCCCAATAAGGCAGTCCCAAAGAAAATAAATGACACAATAAAGGGTATCCAAGTTGGCACATCAATCTTTAATCCAACCTTAAGATAATAAAAGAAAGGAAAAAACAATAAACCAATGAACAAAGGGATACCAACTGAAAGTCCAATTCTGCTTATCATTCTATTAGTCACTATTTCTGGTATAACTCCTCCTTCTTGTTGCTCATCATCTTCATCTTCCTCTTCTTCTTCATATTCTTTTTTTGGTTTCTTGAATTTTTTGGTTTTCTTAGGTCCAAAACCTTTTGGAGAATTGAGAGTGGCAAAGAGAGGTGATAAATGAGATGGAGTTTTATGTAGTTGTTTGGATTTAGATAATGGGAATTGAAGGAAGTGTTTGTTTGAGGTTAATGGAGGTGGGAATTGTAAGGGGGACAGTGCTAGTCTTGGAAATGAACATGTTTCCATATTTTTTCTTCACTACCCTGCTCTTTACAATCTCTTCAGTTTTGACATTGTTCTAATTGGTTGGTGGTCATGCCTTTGTTCTACATTTTGAGAAAGCTTATCTATAGCTTCAACCATCTTGAAATTACTATATGGCCCCTGCCGTAAGTTGATTCCAAAATCTCAAAATTAAAGAGCTGTAAGCTTTGAAAGAAAATATTTACCGTTACACCTTATATACTCCATATCTATATCTATATATATATATATATATATATATATATATATATATATATATATCACTGAATTTGAATTAAAGAATATTTTTGAATTTATAGATAAAGTTTTTAAATTTGATGAAATTTATCTTTTTTTTTTGGTCAAGTTATCATACTTAATTCGATTAATGATCATGTGCAATCATGCTAGGAATTTTTGTTATCTTTTCTGATAATTTAAATACTAATGCGCATGTGAAAAAAAAACTATCCATATAACTATAAATCTCTTTCGCACTTAAAACCCTATAATTATAGTTCTTTAAAACAGTATAGCTAGATTTGAATAAATCGAATTTCTTTTAAAATAAATGTAACATACAGGGTACACGTCTATGGTTATCTAGATAACAAAAAAGAGTTTAAAAATCGAATAAAAGTTAACTTACATATATAATGAAGTAAACCTGCATGCTGGAAAAAGAAACATCACAAAAATCGGTCAATATTAAAAAAAAAAAAAATTTTTTTTTCCTTTTTGAAAAACGTTTGTTTGAAGAGTCAATTTGTATAAATAGACATCAAACAAATAACAAAATTTTGTCTATACATTTGCTATCATTAATTTTAATTTAGCACCTACTAGGAATTGAAGGGTATAAGCTGAAACCTCTTCATTTAGCTGCAGTCAAGCCAGCATTGCAAGGGTTTAATATTTTTTTGTTGAAGAATATCAGATTTGAATCACTAGATTATGTGAAATTATTTTTCTCAAATTCAACAAGAGAGGCATTGGTTTATAATTGATAGTTTCTATAGCAACTTTCAAGCGTAACAAAAAGTATATTAAAAAAAAAAACTGGTATGACACTATATATTTTTTTAAAATGTAAATAAATTATTTCAAAATGGGATTATTTTTAAAATATAATGTAATTTTCAAAATAAAAGGATAAGATATTTTTGAATTTTAATAGAGTTTTTAAATTATTATAATAGAAGTCATATCATAGATAAAATTAAGAAATTGAAATCTTATGGAATATTTACATAAATATCTGGCCAGATTTATTACTTTTTATAGCTAATATCCACAGATGATATACTGGCAACACATAATTATACACATATTATATATAAATTACACATTCTTCAAAATTTTTTAATTTAAGTGGTAAGGCGAGCACTTATTTTGGTTGATTAGAAAAGCCAAAAGAAAAATATGGAAGAATTTCAACTAAAGACTAAATATATAGATAAAGTTCTTATGTAGACAATTTCTATTTAAACTCATACTTTTATAGAGAAATAAATTAATTTTTTGTAAAAAAAAAAAAAAAAGACATAAAAAATAAGATAAAAGAAAATAAATATAGAAAAAATGTATGAAAAATCTAAAAACCAGAAATATGAGATAACAACGAATTTCTTCTTCTGTTTCATCTATGTTAAGTATAAAAAATTTGGAAGTTGATATCATCGATTTTAATTTTTTTTTTTCAACTCAAATACATAGATTATAAGACAAGGATATCTTAGAATATTTTTTTTAATTTACATTGTGTGTCATTTTTAAAAAATTACTATTACTAACAAACTGATATGATATCTGAATTTGAATATAAATGCAATTTAAGTAATTTGCATTGAGGTTAAGCCAAGTATGATGTCGAGAAAAAAGTACTTGGTAATTTCAAGACAATATATGCAATGTTATAATAACAGTCAACTAATTTAACTTGGCAGAAATGTGGATAGGCACATGGAATCGATATTGGCCATAAGAGTTTATTAGTGTTTATTTCTGAAGCCAACAAGGACGCGCATCATATTTCCTATTACCAATCAGAATGTAACAAAATTTCGATCAATTTCAAAAATGTCCCAATACCGCTCCCTCAGCACTACTGAAGTCTCCAGAGAATTGCAGTGAGAATCCGCTTTTGCGCACCCTTTCATTGTAAACCTTAATCTCTTTACTTTCTGTGCTCTTACTTTCTGTCCATTTCATTTCTTGTTGTTGCTGGCTACTTTGAGGTTTCATTGTTTAAACAAGGTTTTTGGGGCTCTTCTGTTCTTGGCGTTTCCCTAATTTTCAAGAGTATAACTTGTATTTTTTCACTTAATATTATAGGGTTTATCTGCTAGAGGTGTTAACAAAATCTAATGGTAGTTTCTGGGTTATGGAAGTTAGTGGCAGAGGCAGAAATTCGGATAAGAGAATTCAAAAAAATGCAAAAAAAATATTATACCAAGAAGCTTCC
This sequence comes from Nicotiana attenuata, assembly GCF_001879085.1. Taxonomy (NCBI): domain Eukaryota; kingdom Viridiplantae; phylum Streptophyta; class Magnoliopsida; order Solanales; family Solanaceae; genus Nicotiana; species Nicotiana attenuata. The sequence goes on from NW_017675086.1 coordinate 11,625, forward strand.
CTTAAGGATTTAACATTTTATATGTATACAAAGATATCTAGTGGAGGCAAAACAAAGTAAGTGATTTATTCCCATCTATCTAAGCCGTAGCGGGTAGAGTTACTCGATACCTATATTAGTATGAGGTAGCAGGTACCTAATAGAATAGTCGAGAATAGTTGAGGTGCGCGAGAGTTGGCCTGGACACCACCGTCATACAAAACGATTTGTTTTTACTCTACTTGTTTAGGTAGAATGTTGGGATGCAATTAAACCTCCTTCCTTACCTTTAGCTCCGCCACTTATGGAGGGGCTCGAACAAAACTGGGAATAAAGGGGTTAAATTTCTGGTTTAACTTTCAAGTTGCTAAATGGATCCTTTTTTACCACAACTTGATGGCTAACTGGGATAAATGGGAAGAATTAGTACAAAAATGAGAAAGCATAGAGCCTCCAAAGAAGTAAAATAAAATTCCACAGTGTGTTCCACGCTGTTAGAAAGCTTTCATAGGATAACTTCACAAATGGCATTCTTTTAAAAGAAAACGGGGAGCTCGGTGCACTAAGCTCCTGCTATGCTCTGGTCTAGGAAAGGACTAGACCACATTGGGTTTGATGTATGCAGCCTTACCTTATATTTCTAAAAGAGGTTATTTCCATGGCTTGAACGTGTGACCTACTGGTCACAAGATGGCAACTTTTACCGTTGCGCTAAAGCTCCTCTTCAAAGGGTGTTCTTTCTCAAAAAAAAAAAAAAAAAAATAATAATTCCCACATGGCGTAAAATTGACCCAGTTCCCTGAAGATAAAAGCCTCTCCAGAGTTGGGATTTTTCATTTTGGTAATCTTAAGTTATCTCTCAAAGTATTCGTAGACTAATGGGCTTGTAATTGTAGGTAGAAATGATTATAAAGGGCCTGCTGAGGAGATATGAAAGATGGAATCCAGTGCATCCTACATACGGAGCCTTCTGGGGCATGGGAATAGGTATTGGCTGTGGTGTGGGATGGGGTCCCGGATTTGGTCCTGAGGCAATTGGTTATGTTGGAGCTGGCTGTGGTATTGGATTCAGCGTTGGCTTCTCTCTGCTCGGCATTGGCATTGGCCTTCCTACCAATTACATCTATACAGTTCCTTACAATGGTAAAAATGACCAACTGTCATATGAATTGGACATTTTAAGTTTTCTGTTTCTTTTTACTTGTATTTGATTGATATCTGTTGTTTGAGAATTAGAACTGGTGTGATGAGTTCGTCCATTAATGCACTTATATATTATTTCATAGCCTTCACAGCTACCAGAAGTGGTGCTATAGATATGGCTCGATCCACTGGTATACTAAGAGAGAGTCGGTGTTACCTCGATTCAAACATTTCTGGCTTGCAAGAAAGGGCTCTGCGGACTTTTTCAAGCTTAAGGGTCAAAGAATCGTTAGGGAAGGTGGTAGATTTGTCTGAAATGGGGACCAAAATGTCCTTTCCCAATCAATGCATGGATCGTCTAAAACAAGGCATCAATGGCTTACTTCATCCCTGCAAAGGTATGATATGCCTCGCAAATGAAAGTAGTACCATCATATTGCAATTTAACCATGATTAGACTTTTCATGCCACTTTGTTCTAATTCCTAAAATTGTGTAATATTGATCTTAGATAAATGTTCTACTTCTTTAGAATTGAAACCTGGAGTAGATTTGTTATGTGTGATTAGCTTTAGAGGAAGAGCTGACTGAGGTAGTCAAGCTGATTTGTAAAGTTCTCACTTGGTAATTAATCAAATGGATAGTTACCAAAAAAAAGATGTAGGTCCTTTTGGGTTTTGCTGTTAGTCCGTTTCAAGTCTATTATTGTAAACTAATGGAGATAAGTTTGCCAATAGAGCACCAATTTTCCAAGCTGCTCTTTGGTATCAAGATAGATTAAATATTAATATATGATTGCGTGACGGAAAAAGGGATATTAGTTCATATTTTCATATTTGTGTGCAATTTGCAGCTAAAATCATATTTTCATTTTACGATCATTTCAATCATTTTTCACATTGACGCTCTCTCCTTCTATTTCATATTAATATGATTGAAGAAGTAACTGATTACATTCATTATTGGTAGATCATAAAACCACTTGTACATGACATTTTGGAGATGAAAGTGGGAAGAAACAACGCGTAGGAAAGATGATAGTGGGAAGGAAGGGGAGGGGAGGGGATGGAGGATTTGGTGGGATGTGGAACATGCCATAACTCCTACTTAGCAGGTACAAATCTTATTATAGCCTATTCATTTGCCAACCATCGGATTAAGATTGACCGCAGCAGACCATTTTTGTAAAGGAAACCGTAAAGATGTTTCCTTGGGATCGAAATAAGGACGTCTAGTGGCCCTATCCATCAATAATCCTGCTTGAGACAAGGTAATTGAATAGATCAACAGTGTTTTTTTTCTCCTTTTTTTGTGCTTGATGTCAAGTACATGCATGCATCTGACCATGATAACAACTATTGTTACCAAGTCTTAAAGAAAAACGTGTAGTTCTCACATTCGCTGAAGTTCATATGTATCCAACAATCTAAACTTTAGGTATTGAGAATACAGCAAGGTTCAGAGATGCTGCTGCTCCCCTTAGTAATAAATGGTCTCAATATACTCTTCGAAAGATGATAGAAAAAAATTTGAGCATCTAAAGGCTTTTGAACTTAAATCAGGTTCTTAGCAAGCCTGTTCAGAATACGAACTTATTTGGCCTTATATATGCTGAAATGTAACAATCCAGTGGCACTGGATTGTTACATTTCAGCATACTGGACCTGTGCCTTTCAGATTACTGGATACTGAATCACTAGTTATGCTCTATTGCCTGAGTATTTTGAGCATGAAATCCATTAAGGACAATTTGCTGTTTTGCCTAGCCTGGCCACTAGCTTTATAACTTCGAGAATTAGTTAGGGACCATGTAAGCATTGTACACTGATGCTAAGAAAAAGCCTGGAATCTTGGAACATTTCTTTTATGTTAGATGTCCTTATTGTTTAGTTTAAATTACCCACTGTCCTTTCATATATCAGTCTTACCTCAGGGCCTTCAGATCTACGTACCTCCTCTTAGCTTTTCTATGATTTATTTAGTCTGACTTTGATGAAATCTCCTTGATTGGTGATTGTTGAACGCGATTACTCTGTCCTACTGGTACCTCTTTTTTCCTTCTGGAACACTGAAACTGCAGTAGTCTTATTCAGAATCTTTCTGTGTTAAATTGTTAAAAGTTCTGCCCAGGGCTCTGGTCTAGTGGTAAGACAGCATGTGATATGTGGGTTAAGCATACGCCATGCGTTTGAACCTTGTCGCAGATAAAAGCCTGGAATTTAAGTATAGAAGGGTAGAGGAGCGGACCCATTATCCACCGAGTTTCGAACTGTGCTTGTAAATTTCTCTGTTATCAAACAAATGTTGTTGAAAGTTCTTGAACATGGAACCCATGGCTACATTTGGGTTTGTTTGTTTCCCTAAAACCAAGAAAATGTAAAAAATTTGGTTCTTGTTTCTATAATTTCTATGGGATGTTTTCATTGCTGATGCTTTCATTTGCTTTCAAATTAATATATAACATGCATTCATTTGTATAGGCTATCATTTAGAAGCCTTAACTTGTTGACTTGGCAAATAAGTGTTTTGGAATTAACTGTCAAATTGTACTAAAAAGTCAATAAATATAGAGAAGTGTATTCTTCAACGAATGTGCTGAATCTGGTCATCTTTCAGAGAAGGCATGTTGTAGATTTTTCTTGATCTCCTTCAGCTTGTCTATATATCCCTATGTTATCTGGATCCTTTACCTACCTTGGCCTACCGGCTACCAGTGCCAAGAAGATGTGATAATGGTATAGGTACTTTGTGTGGATCCTTCAAAACATAAACTTGACATACTCGTATTAGATACAAGTATCCTCTTTTACACACACTACCTGACACGTACCTATAAATGAATCCTTGTAACATATAGATGTATCCTCTTTCACAGTCCAGAGAACTTGAAAACTTCTCATCTGTCGCGTACTGACTTCTTGCAGGTTTAAAGGATTAACAGCATGGAGCGGAGCGCAATGTTTTCCTAGCACAGAGGGATCAATGTACAACTAATAGCATTGGCCTTTGTTTTTGCCTTCCCACAGAGTTCTGTTGACTTACTTGTTTAACCAATAGGGAAATCCCCC
>NW_017675086.1:15833-48005 GCF_001879085.1 Nicotiana attenuata
AGTAATTTTCTGCTAATTCTTTTCTCCTTTTTCTTTTCCGGGGAGGGTAGCTGATCCAGTGGTAGAAGAGAAAAAGAATATTTACTGGGAATGGAATTTTGCAGCATCTACTGATGCAGTTGCAATTATCAGGCTGCTTTGCAATTATTAGGCTGCTACTATATTTCTAATCAAAATAATTTTGATCTTTTTTTATTTTGGAAAACATTGTTTGGATGAAAAAAGCATCTGAATTATTACTTCTCTTAGTTGGTTGTGACTTTTTCAAGGAATTGACAATGAAAATCATAGACAAAAGGTGAACTCAATACCCTGTCTGAAGATGAAAACATATTACGAGTATTTCTTTTGGAGAATTAGTTTAAAGTATCTTCGTTTTATTTGTTGCGACTTCCTTTGTAACTTTTTTGTTTAAATGAGGCTTTTTCGTATATATACCATATATGAAACTATATTACCAAATATCTTCATAGTTTGCTTATTATCCTTCATGTTAATGGTATTTCTACCTAATATATACAATGCATTAAATAAGGAATCACTGTAGCTTTATGATTCCTTATTTTGCGCGCTAAAAAGGGGGAATTAAATATTTTCCAGATCTTCCCCAACGCAAATGACGCACATTCCATAATTATCGTCGGCTTCACTCTGATCTTCCACAACGCAGAACAAGATTTTTCATACTCTGTTTTTGCGATACACTCTGTTTCCAGAAATTCTCTCTACATCTCTCTCTATTTCTCAATCGCAAATTTGAGTAATACAAAGCAAATGAAAAGAGAGTAGCAATTCCACCATTGACAGCCAGTAAAAAGCTTGAAAGCTTTGAATTCAAATTTGGGTTTTCAAAAATCATTATTTGTTTGGATTGGGTGTTGTTGAAAATAATCGGGAATATGGTTTGGAGTTTATATCTAAATTTTGAGGGGTTTTGGTGAAGATTAGACTTGGTTTTGACTGAATTTCAGATTGAAACTCGAAGAAGAAGAAGAAGACATATTGAAGAAATTGTAGATAAATTATAGATAATTTGTAGATAAATTGTAGATTATTTGTATTTTGATTGTAGATGCTTTATTTTCTGTTTTCACAAATAAAAAACAGCTAAAACTTCTACAAATCTTCTGGAAAAACGCAATTATGTCAAAAATCCCAATTAAACTACAATCGAATGGGAATTGGGATATTAAAATTCAATATACCCAGTTTGTAGATATTTTGCAGATGAATTGTAGATTATTTGTATTCTGATTGTAGATGCTTTGTTTTCTGTTTTCACAAATAAAAAACGACTAAAACTTCTACAAATCTTCTGAAAAAACGCAATTATGTCGAAAATCTCAATTAAACTACAATCAATTGGGAATTGGAATATTAAAATTCAATATACCCAGTTTGTAGATATTTTGTAGATGAATTGTAGATTATTTGTATTCTGATTGTAGATGCATTTTTTTTTCTGTTTTCACAAATCCAAAACGACTAAAACTTCTACAAAATCTTCTGCAAAAAACGCAATTATATCGAAAATACCAGTTAAGCTACAATTGAATGGGAATTGGGATATTAAAATTCAATGTACCCAGTTTGTAGATTCTTCCACCATTGCAAAAGCTCAGTTTGTCGACATTCTCTATGTGGCATAGGAATGTAAAAATTCCATATATATAGAGAGAGAGACCATTCAAAAATAAATTCTTCTATTTCCTATTATGCATGAATTGTTAAGATGATCTCTAAGTGCGTCTGCGCACTGTAATAAGCTTGTACTATATTTATTAATTTTTAAGAAAGCTGATGTCGATTTTATGGATTCATCTACGTCTACAATTTTTGGGCAGCTTATGGCTCACTTTTTGCTCAATATTTGAATCTGGAAATTACTTGCCATAAGTAAGCAGTTCAATTTAAATGACGCTTTTCATTTTGAAGATTTTCAAGCATTAACATCTAATGCACCTTTTCTTTTGAATTTATCTTTTTTAGTATTAATATCTTAATATATTTTCTACTATTACCTACAGTTAAATTAATTTATCTTAAACTCGTAGTCCAATAGTATAACAAAAATGAATTTTTGGGAGAGAGAGAAACGTGGGATGACTGGGGATACTTATCTATACAGATTCCTTTAATTAAGGAGTAAAAAACGTATAATTAATTATACCCTTAATTAATTATGGTATAGAATTGATAATTTGGTATACTAAGTGTAATTAAGTCAAACCTTAAACATTGAGGGTAATAAGGTTTCCTATGTGGCATAGGAATGTAAAATTTCCTTTTAAAATTATATACTGTACTATCTTATCACATTTAAAATTAATTACTGGATATTGAATAATTCAGTTACTCCCTTTATTCCAATTTATATTATTTTTATCTTAAATGTGTCATAAAAAAGTCGCATGTTTTAAAACTAATTCATATCAGCATCTTCGTTTTATTTTTGTACGGGTTCATCACTTGATATAAAAAGTTTGTACTAAAAAATGAAATATGTGGTACCAATTTTCATTTAAACAGGTAATTTCGATACTATGCATATATTGAGATTATGTGTCAAAAAACTCCTTTTCTTTTTATGATGTTAGTGATTGTCTCGTACAGTTAACAGTTGAAAACAAACATCTGCAACAACTTCACATCTCAAGTCCGAGTTTAGTTGAAATGACCCAGGTCTCGTGTCTGTGTTCCTAGGTATGGTTGTACTTTGTGAAGAATATATATAAAGTGTAAGCTTGATTACCTGCATGACATTTTTGTTGGATTTTTTTTTTTTTTGGTAATTAAATTTCTTTTTACCAGGGAAAATATTTACAAGTATAGCAAGAACCCTCAAAACTCACATAGATTTGGACATGCAGCCCCATATCTAGTGTCCTCATAACTACATAGCTACTCACCTACAAACTATGGATAAAAATTGAAATTCTGTAAATGTCTCGCTATCTTAGAATTTAACATTCCACGATAGTGCACTTCTTGGATTATCAGTTTGATCATTTCCTCACTGCTTCTTTGTGTTCCTCTGAAGGTTCTCCAGTTTCGTTCCTGCCAAATATAATAAACAGCACAAACGAGTACCATTCTGAATGTTGCACACATTTGCTTCTTTCCTGATCCATGCCTTATTGCCCACTGTTTTTCAGCATCCCATCCTTGTACATTCCTTTGTATCCCCATCCATTGTAGCAGTTTACGCCATATACTTGCTGAGTAGTTGCATTGAAAGAACAGGTGCTCATGACTTTCTGCTACACTTTCACATAATGAGCATGCTGAACTTATTGCTATGCCCCATCCCAGTAATCTGTCTCTTGTATATAATCTTTCCAGGATTGCCAAGTGCAAAATGAATCTCCATTTAGGACTTGCCCAGTTGTTACACAGTACTCTCCTCCACTCCACTTTAGGTAGATCACCTCTCAACTTGTTATATATCAATCTGATGGAGTACTTCTTCATGCTCAACACTTCTTCAATTGCTATGTTGGCCTCAGTTAAGTATTTACCAGCTCCCAGAATTTTTTGTATCAATCATGAAGCTTGGTTAGCTTTCACTTGCCATATTACTTGCCTCTTGATGTAGTAAGCATGAATCCACTGTATCCACAATCTATCCTTCTTCATGTTTGGATTCCACAGTTGTTTGATTAGTGCAGCTCTATTCTATATAACCATATCTGTGATATTCAGACCCCCTGCAGATTGTGGCCAACATAACTGTCTCCAAGCTACTAAGGCTTTTGCTTTGGTTTTCTGTTTCACCTGTCCACAGAAACCTCTTGCAAATTGTCTCAATTACTTGTAAGATCTTCTTAGGTAGAGGGAATATCTGTGACCAAAATGATTGGATAACAAACAGAACACTCTTGATCAGCTGTAACCTGCCTGTTTAAGACAGAAACTTTACTGTCCAGTTTTTGATTCTGCCTAACATCTTATCCAGTAAAGCTTGGCATTGAGTAATAGATAATGTTTTACTACTCAATGGGACTCCCAAGTATCTGAAAGGCAAAGAGCCTTTAGAAAAACCTAAGCACTGAATAATGTTTTGCTGATATCTTCAGTAACCCCTCCAAAGTAGATACAACTTTTTTCCTGATTAGCAATCAGTCCTGAAGCCTTTGAAAACTGTTGAAAACATTCATACAATAGCTGTATAGACACCACATCTCCTCTGCAAAACAACAACAAGTCATCTGCAAAACTGAGTTGGATTATATTCAGCTTCTCACACCTAGGATGGTAATTAAAGTCAGGTTTCTCTCTAAGAGTCTTCAAGATCCTTGTAAGATATTCCATAGCTAGCTCAAACAAGTATGGTGATAATGGATCACCTTGTCTAACTCCTCTCTTAGCATCAAAAGGAGTTGTTGGCTTTCCATTAACCACAATAGCATAAGACACTGTAGTAACACATGCCATGATCCAAGAAAGAAATTTCCCTTGGATATTCAATTCTGCAAGTATTTGTTCAAGGAAACACCATTCTACAGAATTATGCGCCTTTTGCATATCAATTTTGACCATTCATCTTGGTGACACACCTTTTCTCCCATATCCTTTAACAAGTTCATGTCCCAGTAGAACATTGTCACTCAGTATTCTCCCTGGTACAAATGCTGCCTGACTCAGATCAACTAAGACTCCCATTACTGACTGCAGCCTATTTGTGAGCATTTTGGAAATAATTTTGTAAACTATAGTGCAACAGGATATTGGCCTAAACTGCTTTATAGAAGAAGAATTTTTCACTTTTGGGATCAAAGTAACTGTTGTCCTATTTACTGGCTTATACATTATACCATCATCAAAGAACTTCAGAACAACTTCTGTAATGTCTTTTCCAATTATATGCCAAGTCTTCTTGTAGAAGTAGGCATTGAAACCATCTCCACCTGGAGCCTTTGAGTCACCAATCCCCTGCAAGGCTGTCTGCACATCTTCCTTAGTAAAAAGGGCCTATAAGTTGAAGCTGCTGTGATCTTGTAAGTCTTGGACCATTCCTCATTATGCTAGGATTAATAGTAGGCATGTTACTAGTTGATCTCCCTAATAACCCTTCATAGACCCCCACTATCTCCGGTTCAATACCCTCTGGATTGCTGATCACTCTTCTATTGCTATCTGTTAAACTTTTTAGGGAAAAGGGTCAAAATTGTTCCTCTACTATTGTTTATTGGTTGCTTGTGCCACCCGTTACACTTTTCGGCCATTCTCGTCCCTACCGTTAACAAAGTTTGCAAAATTACCCCTAACGCTAATGTCCCTCCACTGTGGCAGCTGACCCCATCAATTTTATCCACGTCAGCTTCCATGTCAGCTGCCATGTCATCGACCCCACCAAATTAAAACCCTAACATAAACGAGCCCCACTCCTCACCTCTCCACCCTTTCTCTCATCTTCTCTCCCACACCTCATACCAAAATCGCCGGAAACCATGGCATTTCGCCGGAAAATTTTCAACGGGCAGAACTAACCTCCACGGTACTGCCCTACTAGCTCCCCTCTTCGTCTCCTTTCTCCTTCTTCATGTTTCATCATTCAAACAACAACCCCGTTCTCCGGCAAGAAATTCAAATCAACTCACACAGACAAAGACCCTTCATTCTCCCTCAGAATCTTTCAAAAAATAATTTTCACATGATTGATACAAATAATTTTCAAACCTACGACCATTCAATATTAGAACAACTTCCAAAAGACCTTTTCAAATATGAAACTCTTAAAGTTCAACAATGGTGAAGCCGATGAACCACGTTTAAGTTAATTTTCAACTGGGTTTTACAAAATTTCAATCCTATAACAGTTACCAAATCAGTCCTCAAGGTTTAATTCAACCTCATATGCATAAAATCCCAACCCAGGATGAGGCTTTAAGTTTTCGATGATGTGCTTCCAAATCTCTTACTTGAATCTGACCCAGCAGTAATGAACACATGAATTTAATTCAAAATCTGAAAATTCAAATATAATCATGTTATTTCATTTTGGCAAGATTGTTTGTTGGATTTTCTGGTTCTGGTTGAAATTGGTATGAAGGAGGGGACATGGTGATTTGATGAGGAAGAAAGAGATGTAAAGTAAAAGAGAAAGAAGGTGGAATAAAAATAGAAGTAAAAATTAAAAATTAACGGATTTGGAAAGAAAATAGGTCTGGTATGGTCTATGGATTAAAAAAATGGTGGATTTTAAGTTGGAATCGGGTATTAAAATTAAGGGTGAGTGAATGGCCCCATAACTTGACCCATTTTATGGTGAATGACATGGTGTCATCTGACTTGACCCATTTTATTTGAGGATTAAATTACTTCCCATGCTAACATGGCATTTTATTTGGTGGGACCTGCTGACATGGACAAAATATTAGAGGGGTCAGCTGCCACAGTGGAGGGACGTTAGGGTTAGGGGTAATTTTGCAAACTTTGTTAACGGTAGGGACGAGAATGGCCGAAAAGTGTAACGGGTGGCACAAGCAACCAATAAACAATAGTAGAGGGGCAATTTTGACCCTTTGCCCAACTTTTTATTTTATTCTGTGCTACTCTCCCTCTCATGCTTGCAAAGAAAAAAGCTGTGTTGGAATCACCTAGCTGAAGCCATTGTATTCGGGACCTTTGCTTATAGATGCTCTCTTCTATATTACTCCATTTCTCTAGTTGCTGCTTTGTGTTTCTCTCCACCTCAGACATATTAGCTGCTGTGTTAGTTGTTCTCATATGTGCTTGAATATTCGATAATTCTTCCCTTAACTGTTGCACCTTCTTTGTTGTATTGGAGAACTCTCTTTTGTTTAAACTTTTCATCTCTTCTTTGATCTGCTTCAGATTATACCATATATCCTTCATATTTCTATTCTCCTTTTTCCAGCTGCTTCTAATTATCTCTTCAAACTCTGAATGTTCAGTGAGACAGTTGAAAAACTTGAAAGGTCTCCCTTTATACTCCATTCCTGCCTCTACCTCTATACATAAAGGAGAGTGATCAAAGAAGTGAGGATCCATCACAACAACTTGTAATGGTGGCATATTCATCATCCACTTTGAATTTACAATAGCTCTATTAATTCTACTAAACACATGGCTGTTTGTCCATGTGTATGTTCTTCCCACAGTTCTTAGTTCATTTAACCTGCAAAGTATTTGGGAAGAGAATGCTTTGTCCCTCATTGAAAAAATAAAAAATGGAAGAAATGTTTCAAAAAGAGTTTTTGACCAATATTATCCCTTATAATTGAGGGTAGGTCTATTTTGGTCCCTCAAATATAACCCTGAGCATATTTAGTCCCTTAATATGCTAAAGTCGAGCACATATCTCACTGATAGAATGTATTCAAAAACTAACGGTGTTAACTAACTCTGATTCATGAAGTAAAACGTCTCCTCTCCTTTTATTGGATAACGCAAATTATCACTTTAATTCCTTATATTTAGTAATGTCTTCTAAAATTTTGACCTTGAAAATATCCCATTTTGTGCTAGTTTTCAATGAGAAAATGGCACCGTATAGACGCTATAAAATAATTTATTAAATTTGTATATTATTTTGTATATATATACATTTTGTATGTTAATATACAAAAATTATATAAATTTTATACTTTTTCGGCTACCAGATGTAAATAGTTTCTGGCGCGGGCTAAAAGTGATGATACAATCTGGTTATTCGTTTGCTTCAATAATATGCATAGAGATGATCTTGGCAGCTCTATTTTTTCAAATTTTAACTTCTCTTTTTGGAAAAATCAACTGAAATTTTTAAAAATAAAAAGTTTCAACGTTAAAATTTTATATTTATCAGCTCGGTACTATTAGTGGGTGTTGATTTATAAAATATTTTTGATAAGTAAATTAAAAAGACGGTGAGTGTCGAAACCAACCTCGTAATTAATCACGGGCAGATTCTGTCATTGAGACTAAAGTTGCTCCACTTTAGTATACTTAAGGGACAAATATGCTCAAGGTTATATTTGAGTGACCAAAATATACCTACTCTCAAAGATAAGGGACAATACTGGGCAAAAACTCTGTTTAAAAAAACTTCTTTGTCTTATATAGTTTGAATTTCTTAAGGGATTTTTTGGAGAGAAATTAGAATTTGACTATATTATTAATAGTTAAGATGAGATTGGGAACTTGGGCTAATTAAGTAGTCTGAAATTAATATTTTAGTCACCTATTATTTCTATTTATTAATTAAAATATTTTTAAATTAATTTCACAAAAAACATTTTTTAACAGTTTCTTATTTTAAATTCAAAATAGGTGACTATTGGTTTTAAAAGGTCTCGTTTGTGAAGAGATGAGTATGTTAATCCCAACAGACTCCTAGAGGTATTATAAATAGCCGTATAATCTCCAGACGTTGACTTTGACAGGGGAGATGAAAATAAATTCCTGTCTTTAGAAGTAAATCCCACTAAACTAGGGCAACCTTCGAACTGCCGCTGAATCCATGGGCAGGCAAGAGAGAACCAGGCGAACTGAAAGATCTTAGTAGCCAGAGGAAAAGAAAGTAAAAGTGATTCCCGAATGGTGCACCCTTGATGGCGAAATGGGACCTGCCTAAACCGTGAAAACGGGATTGTGGGAGAGCAATACAAGCGTCGTGCAGCTAGGTGAAGCAGCCCGAATGGAGCACCCTTGATGGCGAAAGTCCAGACCGATCCTAACATCATTTACGAGGACCCGGACGATGAAGCCTCCTCCTCAAATAAAGATGTCTCCGACACTACTCTCCCGGCAAGAACAACTTTTTCTATTACGAACGACAACTTCAGATTTCCATCTCTTTCTCTTCTACTTATTTCTACAAATCACAAATAACTTTTACTGTGGAAAATTCGAGTTAATTGTTGAAACTTGAATTTCAATAGCTTTGTAAAATCCTGGAGGAATTTTGCTTTTATCCCTGCAGTAACTTCACAGATTATAACCCCATTTATCTAACTTATGCTCATAAAATTTCAAACAACATTTGCTCGAACGTTTTCTGGAAAATTAACTTTAACAAGAAAAAATTGTGATATATATTTTCTCAAAAAAATGCCATATCTGAACGCTCTAGAATAAAGTTTAAGCATCAAAGGGTGTGACTGTGACCTAACTATTACATTACTCATTATATGTGCTAGTAGGAGGTAATAAATACCTAGTGAAATAATCAATCAAGGTGCGCTTCAAGTAGTGACGGAGTTAAGAATTCTGATAAGGGTAATAAAAAAAATTCAAAGTTGTCACACTTGGAACTTAATTAAACTTGTATTTTTCTTATGTTAAGGGAATTCAGAATTTTATATATGTATAAAAAATGTTGTTTTTCCTTATGCAGTATAACTATTTCGAGAAGGAGATTCAATTAAATCCCCTTGATCACATGATGTGTCTCCTCACTAGCTGGCTTGAGCACTACCGTCATAAAAATAAATAAATTAAGATTAACAAGTTCGAAATATTATTCAAAATGTTGCTTAAAAGATAAAGAGAAGTTTCTCTTTTCTTCTTTGGTAACGGCAGGGTTTGCAAAATGCTCCCATGCCTTGAATGATTCTGCACAATAAGAAAAAATTACCTAACATTTTTCTTTTTACCAAAGGTACGAGAAATCACCTGCATAAATACAAGAACAAAGAAAGCCATAGACATGGAGGAAATTATGGGGGAGATTTTAGTTGTGCCATTTTTTGGACAAGGCCATGTTTTCCCATTAACGGAGTTTTGCAAGAAACTTTCCTCTTTCCGTTTCAAAACTACACTCATCATTTCTTCTGATATCTCCTCCTCCTTGCTCCGCCACCCATTCGTCAACGTCGCCGCCGTTGACGCCCCATTACCACCGCCTCCTAAACCTGGAAAATTTGATCCTCAGCCTCTTATGTTGCATTTCAATCAAATGAGACAAGGCATGGAAACTATGTTAACAACCAGAGTCAAAAACAAGTTTGCAACTTCAGTTGTTTGTGCCATAGTTGATACCATGATGTTGTCACATATTGAAGATATTTTCACCAGATTTCAGGTACCTTTTAGAAAGGGACTAAAATGCTTACCCTCTTTTCATGTTTACATTAAGCCAATCAATGATTTCTTTAATAGCTAAACATTAATTACAGTAAAAATATATACTCTCTCCGTTTAAGTTTATATGGCAATAGTATTCATTCCTTTTTTTTTCCTTCTTAAACTACGTTCTTATCACTTTGCCACATTAATTTGAATAGAGAATACTTAATCATGAGTAACTGATAAATTTATGCACGAAAATAGTGCATGTCTTCAATACGTTCATAAGTTTAATGTAAATATCGGATAGAAATAAAGTTTTAATTATAATAAGAAAAGGGTGTGGCTCAGTCATAAATATTTTCTTATTTATATGTGTGTGTATACATTTTTCAAGAAAACAATGTGAGTGCAAAGTGGTTGGACAGCTTAAACTACTACCCAGCCTAGTTAGTTTTGTTATTGAGAAGATCTTTTTGCTATTTTTGTCCAACATTCAGTGTTTGTGTATTGTACATAACTCCATTTTTGGTAATAAAATCTAACTAATTACACACAATTTTTTTTTTGTCAAATATATCAATTTAAGACGTAAAGTAAATAAGGTAAAGTTTAAAACCAACATAATAATCCAGGATGATCTCACTGCAGGTACCTATTGTGGGTTTCTTCACTTGTGGCGCAGCTTGCCTTGCCATGGATTATGCGGCTTGGAAAGCCGATGTAGAATGTATCAAACCGGGGGAAACCCGGTTTCTTCCTGAATTACCCAATGAAATGGCCATGGATTACGTTGATATAGTAAGGAGATCATTTGGTTCTGAGATTTCACGTACGAAGAAGAAATCATTTCCGACACAACCTGGTGACGAGCCACCATGGGTGGAAGAGGTAATGTTACTTGTTCAAAATAGTTGCCAATTTTTCTTGGAATATTATTCAAAGGTCATGTTTACACACATAGTACTATTTTATGTAATAGTGTCACATAAAATAGGATAGAACTAGTGAATAAGAGATTGTCTGTATTGTTTTCCAAATTAAATACTAATATATATCTCTAAAAGAAAAGTTGTTTTTACGTCTCAAATCTTTTTTTTTTCTCCAAACAGGTAAAGGTTACAGTTGCAATTCTTGTTAACACGTTCGTTGAACTGGAGCAACCATTCTTGGAATATTTAGCAAAACAAACAGGACTTCCAATTTGGGGCGTTGGCCCTATGTTGCCAGAAAAATTCTGGACACTCACTGCCTCAAGATCTCTTCTTCGCGATCGCGACATTAAAACAAATTCTAGTGAGAAAACAAATTACTCAGAAGATGAAGTACTCAATTGGCTAGACTCAAAGTCTCCTAGTTCAATCATTTACATTTCATTTGGTACTGATGTTGTGCCCACTTTGGAAGAACATGAAGAAATAGCAAAGGCACTAGAAGAGAGTTCAAGGCAAAATTTCATATGGGTAATCTCCAAAAATCAAGATTATTATCCTAATGGCTTGGAAACTCAAGTTGGGAAAAGGGGTTTGATAATTAATGGTTGGGCACCTCAATTATTGATACTAAGTCATTCGTCGACAGGTGGATTCTTGACTCATTGTGGATGGAGTTCGACTATGGAAGCGATTGGACAAGGGGTACCTTTATTGGCATGGCCTATTAGAGGTGACCAATTTTATAATGCAAAGTTGATAGTGTGTTATCTCAAAACTGGTCACATGGTATCTTCAATTAGAGAAAATATTGGGTTGAAAAGGGTTAAGAAGGAAGAAATAATACAAGGGGTCCAGAGATTAATGGAGGATAAACAAGTTCATAATCGAGTGAAGGATTTAAGTGACAAATTTAGAAATGGTTTTCCAATTAGTTCAGCAGCTTCTTTGCATGATTTCAAGGATTTTATTATGCAAGCAAAGTGAAGAGTGGAGGATGTTGAGGGTTTTGTCTGTGCTCTAGAGTAAGCTATCTTCAATTGATTTCTTAAGTCAACATTGAACCTAAATACTCCCAGCATCTATAATAAAATACTTCGTACCCTATGTCATAATTCTTTGTTATCAATCCACATTTATAGTACCGTTCTTGCTAGCAAATTGTCTCGTATTTGCTACTTATAAGTTTTTCGAGAAAGAAGGTCCACATGTATACCTTCACTTCTGATTATGATTTAAAAATATCCTCGTATTGAAGCTCTATTAAACCTCAATTATTAAAAAAATCAAACTAAAGTGAGCAAATTTGCTCAATTTCAAGTAACAAGTTTGACCAATTTCTCTTTTATTTATGAGGTTGTGTCCTTTTATCTTTTGCAAATGCTTTATGTTCATGTTCGTTTCTTATCAATTTCTATCTCACTTATTTTGTTCTGCTTAGCGAAAAAATACCTTGTGCATAAAAATTGACCACCTCATTAGGATTTCCTCGGGAATACAAGACGATCCTTAGAGAAACGAGGAATGGTATTAATCTCAAGTAAAACAAAAGACTTCAATTCTTTTTCATTATTACTCTATGAAAGATCGTTTTGTCGTACATCAATTAACTTTGACATAATACGCATGGATTTCAGTGTTGCAGATTTGTGCTGCATGTGATGTGAGAGGTGTAAGGTGTTACGTAGCTTGAGGATAAGAGTTGGAGAAAATGACAAATTAGTACTAACAATAGAAAAATCAAAAATACCATGCGTGTGGTAACGGAATTTGTTTTCCGTGACACATTTTAGGATTAATAATTTGGAGAACCACAATCGCAAACAAAGGGAAAATAAAATAAAATAAAAAAATAAAAATGTTTCAAGATGGAATTAGATATTTGTCCTAACCAATATGATAAAGAAGAAGAAAGTTAAGATCTCCAGTAACATGTATAAATGGAAGAGGAAAATAAATTAAAGCAGCATCTTGATTTTGTCAATGTAAGCATTTAATTTTTATTGGATTTAAATCCATAAAATAATTTGTACCATATTAAATTCAAGATATTGCTGTAAGCATTTACATTTTACCGAATTTAACTCGATAAAATAATGCAGACTATGTTTTAAATATATTAGTCCAAATAAATTTATTAGGCTAATATAATTGGATTAGTTATATAAGTCCAACATATATGGATTAAATAAAGGGGGTTTACCTAGCTATACTATAATAGAAACTTATTTACCACTTTTATTTAGGTTCCTTATTAATAGTTATATGCAAATCCATAAAAAAGAAGAAATTCAAGATCCCTTAAATCTAGCTTATCGGTTACATGACACTCAACCCCCATTTCCAAGAATTCCTCCTACATTTAAGATTCTTTCTTTTTCCAAAGGATTAAAAGATCATCTTTTCTCTTTCTTAACAATTAGCCAAAATTATTCTTACCTATGGTAAGAAATCTCGCTTACAAAAATCTTGCTTACCCAAAGTTATCCCCCCCCCCCCCTCCCAAAATTGTAGATTCTTTTCCTCTTCCAAAGCTTTTGAAATTCAATTTCTCTCTTTCGTACTATTCACCCAAAATCTCTATTTCTTATTGATATAATACGACGGAATTCGAAATATTGCTCTAGAATCAAGTTGTGGGTAAGTTTTGAATCTTGTTTTCTTTCTTTCTAAAATCTTTAGTGTATGTGACTTGTATATGATCCATCAATAGCCAAAATAATACTCGATACAATACTAATACAATTATAATACGATTCTATTAAATTTTTAGTGTAGAGTTGTGATTGAAACTTGAAGAAGATGAAGATCATAATTGTGTCACAATTTTTTAGAAAAGTATCGCGACTGTATTATAATTGTATATGTATCATAATTGTTGCAGGAATTGTATTATAAATGTATGATAATTGTATATTTATTGTGTATTGTTACGAGCAGTTGTGCATTCGTGACGAATTTCACAGTTTGTATCACAAGTATAATAATTGTATATTAATTTATTAGTATTGTATCAGGTATTATTTTGGGTATTAATATACCGGATACAAGTTAGATACAATAGTGATACAAGTATGATACATTTATATTTTAGGCATTGATGTATCTGATACAATTCAAATACAATTATAATATAGTTATCATACAATTATCATACAATTTTAGAATATTTTTTAATAATATAAAGTTGTAGGTAATGGTGGAAAGAAAGAAGATGGAGATTCTGGACGTAGATTAAGGGATTTTGATGTTAAAAAAAAGGAGAGAGAAGAGGAGGGGGAAAAAAAGGAAAGGATATAATTGAATCCCTTAATTGAAGGCACTAATAATGGAGTGAGAGTCTTTTAAGAGGCAATATATACAATTTGTAAGAAAAACCTAGATACTTTTAAAAAACTTCAAAACATAGAGAACATAGGTAAATAAGTTTCTAATATAGTATAGCTAGGTAAAAATCCCTTAAATAAATAAGTCTTAATCTATTTGGCTAGCCCATTTAATTGGGCTAAAGTGATGAGCCCACTTTATTAAGCCCAAGATGTCATCTTGCTAGAGGCCCAGTTTGGTGCCACGTGTCAAATGATGTGGCACGCCAAGTCTAACAGAAGAGCTAAAGGGGTCATGCCACATGTCATTATGACAAGACATGCCAAGTCAAATTAAAATGCCAATGAAACCGCGCCACGTGTGCAAGTGACATGGTCTGTCCAATCAAATGCGGACTTGTCACACTTCAATTTGATTGGTCAGAAAGAGTTTGTTGTTATCATAATTCTTCCCTTCCAAAATAATAAATAGGGGTATTCATAACTCAGAAAAGACACCAGAAGTTATAACAAGAAGCAAAAGAGAGCTCGTGGATCAAACGCCACAAATTTCTGTACAAGTTTCAAGCTTCAAGCAATCAAGTTCAAGTTCAAGAAATCAAGTTCAAGCTCAAGAACGAAGAACAAATCAAGTTCAATCTCAAGACGAGGAACAAACCAAGGTTCAAGGAGTACGAGTTCAAATTAAAGTTCGTGCTAATTGAACTCAAGATCATCGTTCGTGGCAACAAATATAGATTCAAGATCAAGCTCGAAAGCCCTTGAATTTATTTACTATTGCAAAGAAGAATCAGAGGATTCATAGAGATTGTAACACTCAAATATTCGAAATAAAATACTACGATTGTTGCAATATTTTTAGGTCTTGATTTTATTTTCTCGACGCAAATTTATTGTCCACAAATTCTGGCACGCCCAGTGGGACAATCTCTACCTCCCATCTCAACTTTTCAATCACCAAAGTTCAAGGACATTGAAATGGCTTCAAATAAAATCAACTCAAGTTCAACTTCCACCAATGCTACTAATTCCAGTTTCTATGCTGATGTGGAAAGCATCCTCGATGTTACCTTTGAAGCTTTGGACCAGTTACGAGGAGCAAAGCAAGCTCGTTAGGACAACAAGCACCCCAAGTGCCGTCTATATCAATCCCTGTTTTTGAATCTTCAAACTCAAAAGGAGCAAGATCTTCCACAAACGCACCTGAAGGAGGAAGCGATGTTGCTGAAAAGATCAAGAAAACTCTTGCTCTTCTTGACCTCTCCGGATCCAAGCACTCTACTATGAAGGAAGATGATGATGCTTCAAGTGATGGATACTCCCCACTTACACCACATAGCGTGAGACAATCAAGGATAAATCTGTGTGAAAATCCATGCTACTCTCCATCGTCCACGACAATCATGCAACCCATGGTGACAAACACTTCATCAGTGGAACAGAAGTTGGCAAACTTGACGGAAGCAATCGCTGGCTTGACCAAATGCATGCAAAATCAAGATGCTAGAATTGATAAGCTAACAGATAGGGTGTGAATATTGATAGAAGAAGAATTCACCCACGCACCTGGCAAGCTCCCAGAAGTTCCAGAGAGTGATTCTCTCCCAAGACAAGTACTATCCCTGTCTCATCTGAAGGGATGATTCCAATTGATCAACTAAAGGAGTTCATTGAAAGAACCATTAAGAACAAGTATGAAGTTGCTGCCAAGTCCTCTCTTACATATGCAAAGCCTACACTGCAAGGGTCGATATGTTGAAGATGCCAGCTGGTTATCAACCTCCAAAGTTTCAGCAGTTTGATGGTAAAGGTAATCCAAAGCAACATGTGACGCACTTCGTTGAGACGTGCAATAATGCTGTGACTTTTGGAGATTACCTCATCAAGCAGTTTGTACGCTCGCTAAAAGGAAATTCGAAGGTGTTTTAGAAGTAATATATACATGTCGTAGTACTATAATTTTCCAGCGAACGATGTTCCCTAGTTGAGAAGTGTGAATATTCCGACCTCGGTTGGGACAAAGGGATTCTGGAGGTCTAAATATGAAAGTTCACTAAATAATTTTGAATAAGCAACATACATATATACTACTCTAATGTATCACTCTATCTTATTTTATGTGAAAGGGTTCAAACTGTGAAGATAAGCACTTAATTTTTTTTTATGTGAAATCGAGATAAATTCTTTAAGTTTTTTTAGATTAAATTTAGGAGAAGTCCTACAATAAGTTAGCATAACTAATAATTCAAGGTATTAAGATTTCAAAGTAAATTAATAAATTTGTTTTTAAAAAACTAATTAAAAACCATAACTAATAAATTTCAAAGTAATAGTTGAAAAAATTATAACTAAAAGATGAAATAGTAATAGTGTCATATAAAATAGGATAGAGTGAATAAAGGATTAAAAGATTGTCTGTATTATTTTCCAAATTAAATCATATATATCTCTGAAAGAAAAGTTGTTTTTACGTCTCAAATCTTCATTTTTTTCCTCCAAACAGGTAAAGGTTACAGTTGTAATTCTTGTGAACACGTTCGTTGAAGTAGAGCAAGCATTCTTGGAATATTTAGCAAAACAAACAGGACTTCCAATTTGGGGCGTTGGCCCTATGTTGCCAGAAAAATTCTGGACACTCACTGCCTCAAAATCTCTTCTTCGCGATCGCGATATTAGAACAAATTCTAGTGAGAAAACAAATTATTCAGAAGATGAAGCACTCAATTAGCTAGACTCAAAGCCTCTTAGTTCAATCATTTACATTTCCTTTGGTAGTGATGTTGTGCCCACTTTGGAAGAACATGAAGAAATAGCAAAGGCACCAGAAGAGAGTTCAAGGCAAAATTTCATACGGGTAATCTCCAAAAATCAAGATTACTATCCTAATGGCTTGGAAACTCAAGTTGGGAAAAGGGGTTTGATAATTAATGGATGAGCACCTCAATTGTTGATACTAAGTCATTCGTCGACAGGTGGATTCTTGACACATTGTGGATGGAGTTCGACTATGGAAGCGATTGGAAAAGGGGTACCTTTATTGGCATGGCCTATTAGAGGTGACCAATTTTATAATGCAAAGTTTATAGTGTGTTATCTCAAAATTTGTCACATGGTATCTTCAATTGGAGAAAATATTGGGTTGAAAAGGGTTAAGAAGGAAGAAATAATACAAGGGGTCCAGAGATTAATGGAGGATAAACAAGTTCATAATCGAGTGAAGGATTTAAGTGACAAATTTAGAAATGGTTTTCCAATTAGTTCAGCAGCTTCTTTGCATGATTTCAAGGATTTTATTATGCAAGCAAAGTGAAGAGTGGAGGATGTTGAGGGTTTTGTCTGTGCTCAAGAGTAAGCTACCTTCAATTGATTTCTTAAGTCAACATTGAACCTAAATACTCCCAGCATCTATAATAAAATACTTCGTACCCTGATGTCATAATTTTTGTTATCGATCTACATTTATAGTACCGTTTTTGTTAGCAAAATGTATCGTATTTGCTACTTATAAGTTCTTTGAGAAAGAAGGTCCACATGTATACCTTCATTTCTGATTATGATTTAAAATTATCCTCGTATCAAAGCTCTATATATTAAAGCTCAATGATAAAAAAATCAAACTAGAGTAGTATGTATCAAAAGTTGCTCCATTTCAAGTAACAAGTTTGACCATTAATTTTTCTTCTATTCATGTGTATACGGTCAAAATCAGGGAAGGCCGATATTAGCGTTTCTATGGAGTTTTCGAGTCCGGCCTCGATGGGCTCGAAGCGCAGTCTAAGGCTCGAAGCACTCACCTCGAGAGGGTATATCGAAGACTCATCATGGCGTACCTCGAGGCAGCATGAAAATCGACGACCGTCATGGAAAGATGGGAAGTTCCCGAGGACACGTGATTAGAACTGACAGAGTCTGCGAGAAATAGTACAAATCCGTACTGAGCCGTTATACAGCTGTACCAATAGCATTGCCTCTTCATTTATTAGACATGCACCATGTTGGGATTCTCTCCTCCTATATATAGGGGACCCTTGTCATTTTGTAGAGGACACGATACATTGAATACAAGACAACATTCTCTGCTCTCTTTGCTTAAACAATTGTTCTACATATTTATTGCTTATTCTTTCATTGTTCATTCATCGTTCATTTATTGTTCTTCGTTTATTGTCCATTATTAACCGCAAAAGGCTAGCTTTGAGGCCTTCATTATCATTGTCTCTTCATCAATTGTTCATCGCTAACTGCCCTAACTACCTCGAAGCCCCTGTTCCTGCCAGCTCGAGGCTCAGTTTCGCGATAGCTTCGGTTTGCGTTTCTTATTCTCTTTATTTACACTCAACATCTATTGCCTAACAACTAGTATTGAAATAAATCACGTATTTTTAGAATCACAAAATCAAATATAATTGTAAATAGTATTTTCAAGGTAAATAGTTTAGCGCCCACCGTGGGGCTAAAAATAATAGTGGTTGGTTTGGTGCTAGTTTTCTGAAAACACAAGTTATTCTTTACACTTTTTCTTGTCCAAGTATCTTTGATTTCAGGTCAAAAAATTTCTAATTCAGCAAATGCACACGAAAACAACGGTATTGGGCTACATGGAGAGAACAGTGTGGAAGCCGGTGTACCACTGCAAAACTCAGGGGTGGCACCAGCACAAATCCTCGTCGACTTGGGCTCACGCAACGCTGTGCATATCGATGTGAGCTCTCATACCAACGGAAGTGTGCGCGGAGAAAACCAACATGAAGCACAGGGGACTCTAGCTCGGGAGGAAAGAGAAGTTAGCCTTCAAGTCATTTACGAGATGTTACAAGCACAACAAGTGGCTATTGCTCAGCTACAAAGTCAACAAAAAACTATAAGCACAGCAGCACCGGAAACGGCTCCTCGAGTCAAGCAGGCACCAAAAAGATCGAGTAACAACGGGTCAGCAGCAGACCCTGCTATTATGAAGATGCTCGAAGACCTCACCAAAAGGATTGAATCAGGAGAAAAGAAGATAGAGTCTAACGATAAAAAGATGGAGACTTATAACTCGAGGGTCGACTAGATCCCGGGCGCACCCCCAATTCTGAGGGGTGTAGATTCTAAGAAGTTCGTGCAGAAACCGTTCCCATCAAGTGCGGCTCCGAAGCCCATCCCGAAGAAATTCAGAATGCCTGATGTCCCGAAGTATAACGGGACCACAGACCCCAATGAGCACATTACCGCTTATACTTGTGCCGTAAAAGGGAATGACTTAAAACATGACGAAATTGAATCCGTCTTGTTGAAGAAATTTGGAGAAACATTGTCAAAGGGGGCTATGATGTGGTATCATAACCTACCCCCAAATTCAATAGATTCATTTGCCATGTTGGCAGACTCTTTTGTGAGGGCACACGCTGGTGCCATTAAGGTCGCCACCAGGAAGTCCGATGTCTTCAAAATCAAACAGAGAGAAAACAAGATGCTAAGGGAATTTGTATCTCACTTCCAGATGGAGCGAATGGAATTACCACTGGTCTCCGATGACTGGGCAGTACAGGCCTTCACTCAGGGCTTGAACGAGTGAAGCTCGATAGCTTCGAAGCAGCTGAAGCAGAACTTGGTTGAGCATCCCGCCGTGACTTGAGCAGATGTACACAACAGATACCAATCGAAGATTAGGGTCGAGGACGATCAATTGGGAGCCCCCTCTGGATCAGTATATCCAAGCAGGCTCCTAACAAAGGAATCGAAGTCTATAGAAAGGGAGTCGAGATCAGGCAAAGAAAGGTATTAGCCGTACTTCAAAGATCGAAGAGACACTTCGAGGCTGAATATACCTCGAAACGATCGAAGAGTAGATCAGGGCCAAAATTCCCGGGGACTTATGAGCAAGACCGGGTTTGACAGGTAGTCGAGACCATTGGAGGCACCCCGACTGTCGGAATACAACTTCAACATCGATGCCCCAGACATCGTGTCGGCTATGGGTAGAATCAGGGATACCAGATGGCCAAAGCCTGCACAGTCGGATCCTTCCCGAAGGAACCCCAACTTGATATGCGAATACCATGGCATCCACGGTCATAGGACCAAGGATTGTAGGCAGCTCCGAGAGGAGGTAGCCCGTCTGATCAACGAAGGACACCTCCGAGAATTCCTCAGTAATCGAGCCAAGAACCACTTTCGCGAAAGAGAGGCGAACAGAAAGAATGGACCAGAAGAACCTCAGCACATCATTCACATGATCGTTACGGGAACCGACGTCCCACAGAGACCCATGCTCAAATGGGCCAAAGTGTCCATCGCAACGGCAAGGCAAACCCGGCGCTATATATCCGAGGACGCTCTTATATTTAGAGAAGAAGACATCGAGGCCTTGTCCCAACCACATAATGATGCACGGGTAATCTTTTTTTTTAATAACGTTCAAATTAAACGTGTGCTCGTAGATCCAGGTAGATCGACCAACGTAATTAGGTCGAAGGTGGTGGAACAGCTCGGACTGCTCGATCAGATCATACCCACCTCTCGAATCCTCAATGGATTCAACATGGCAAGCGAGACAACGAAGGGAGAAATCATCCTCCCAGTCAACATGTTTGGTACGGTTCAAGACACCAAGTTTGATGTCATCAAAGGTGACATGAGGTACAATGCCTTACTTGGAAGACCGTGGATACACAACATGAGGGAGGTACCATCAACTTTCCATCAGATGATGAAGTTCCCAACAAAAGACGGTATAAAGACGGTGTACGGAGAACAACATGCAGCAAAGTAGATGTTCACGGTAAGCGACATGGCGCCAACATCGACTCTCCCCATCTAGGATGAGTCAGGAAACAGGCTGACCCTCGAGGACCAGGTGTTCTGTGAGCATTCGAACGAAGATGACGAAGAAGACTTCCTCACTCCTCGGACCTTCGTTGCCCCGAGGAGTCCGATGCAACAAAATCAACGGTCAAAGAACTCGAACAGGCCGTCTTGATCGAGCATCTTCCAGATCGAAAGGTATACCTAGGAACGGGATTAACCCCCGAACTCAGGAAAAAACTCATCCAATTTCTAATTAACAACATTGATTGCTTTGCTTGGTCCCATTTATACATGACAGGGATCCCGCCGGAGATAACCACCCATCGACTGAGTGTCGATCCCAGATTCAAATCGGTAAAGCAAAAGAGGAGGCCTCAATCCGAGGTAAAACATGCGTTCATCAAAGACGAGGTAACAAAACTCCTCAAAATAGGATCAATTAGGTAGGTAAAATACCCCGAATGGTTGGCTAATGTAGTAGTGGTCCCCAAAAAAGGAAATAAATTAAGAATGTGCGTAGATTATAAAGACTTGAATAAAGCATGCCCCAAAGACTCATTCCCATTGCCCAACATCGATCGCTTGATCGATGCAACGGCCGGCCACGAGATCCTCACTTTTCTCGACGCCTACTTCGGGTATAATCAAATTCAAATGAACCCAGAGGACAGGGAAAAGACTTCGTTCATCATAAAGTATGGTACATACTGTTTTAACGTAATGCCTTCGGGCTAAAAAACGCGGGAAGCCTAGTTAATAAGATGTTCGAACATCAAATAGGCCAATCTATGGATGTTTACATTGATGACATACTAGTTAAGTCCCTGCGCGCAGAGGACCATTTGACTCATTTGCAGGAAACATTCGATATCCTTAAAAGCTACAACATGAAGCTCAACCCCGAGAAATATGCCTTCGGAGTGGGATCGGGCAAATTTTTAGGCTTCATGGTGTCGAATAGGGAAATCGAGATCAACCCCGACAAAATCAAGGCAATTGAAGAAATCACAGTGGTAAACAATGTGAAGATCGTACAGCGGCTGACCGGGCGGATAGCGGCCTTAGGCCGATTCATCTCAAGATCGTCAGATCGGAGTCATCATTTCTTGTCCTTTCTCAAGAAGAAAAACAGCTTTGAGTGGACTCCGAAATGCCAACATGCTTTAGAGGAATTAAAGCGGTATATCTCGAGCCCGCCTTTGCTCCACACCCCGAAGAAAGACGAAACGTTGTACTTATATCTGGCCGTGTCCAAAGTAGCGGTAAGTGGTGTGTTGGTTCGGGAAGAACGAGGTACGCAATTCCTTATTTATTACGAAGGCGAGCAACTTCCAAGCAATTGGAGCATATCAATGCTCAAACGCTATTATTTCTAAGGTATAGCCTTCTCCCTTTTCGCTTTATGTCTCATACTAATTTCTTACAGGTGTTCGACGGGAGATGCCGAAGCACCCTTCGACTCGAAGACCTTGGGTTTTAAAGCATGCGTTGCACTCCTTTTCCCTTCGATCGAGTTTTATCCCAAATGAGTTTTACCGGCAAGGTTTTTAACGAGGCAACATCTATATGCTACCTAAGGAGAACTCAACAAGTATTCAAGGATTCTTCTCAATCGGCCTCAAATACTGGGGGACATCCCCTTGGGGGTTATCTTTTAAAAAATCGAGTTACGCCTAAGGGGACCTTGATAGGAAAATATTGTATTGGGCCAAACGGTCAAATGAACCGTGTCCATAAAGAACAATCGAGCATCCGAAGGCAAGAACATGTACACATATATCAAGTAATCAAAGAAGCCTCTCTGCTTGTCAAAACGTTGTGTGCCTCAAAGAAGTTTACTACTGTCACGCAAAATGGCTCAAAAGCCAAAAATCCTCAAACACTCGGGGACTGTCATCGACAACCAGCTCATCAAAGTCATCAAAAACTCGAGTTCGTAAGACCTCAGTGAGGCAACATCAAATCTGTAAGACCTCAACGAGGCATGCCCAAACTTATAAGACCTCAATGAGGCAACACCGAGCTTATAAGACCTCAATGAGGCGTACTCGAACTTATAAGACCTTAAAAAGGCATAACCCCGATATTAAGGCCAAGGCTATATATTCGAACTTGTAAGACCCCTAAAAAGGTATACCCTCGATATAGACGCCAAGGTCATCACACCTGAGGACTAAAGGCTACAGCCAAACATAAAGACTACGATCAAACTAAAAGGCTACGGCCGAATTAACGCGGCTCGGAGACGTTCGACTGCCGCCATAAAACTAAAGGCCTTCAAATGCTTCAAAATACTTCGAAAAGAACCGGTTAATCAAGCTACCCTTGGCATAAGCATAGGAGCTTCGATAATATCAGCTCTGAACAATAAAAAGGCTTCGAAAACAATCAGCCTTCGATAAAAAGGTTTCAAAAATTCAGCCTTCGAGTAAACCTCCTGAGGTACTCAGTTATCGTCACACATCGACTCATAATCGAGGTTCTCGTTTTGAACCGTCGAAGAGTGGGACAAACATAAAGCATGCCAAGGCATAATCAAAACTTCAAAAGTCTTTAGCCGAAATAAGGGAAAACTATAGCCATATTAGAGGTTGCATCGACCCGACCAAAAGAGCCTAAGGGCCATTGTGTAAGAGCCCAATGGCCAATCTAAAGAGCCTAAGGGCCAACGCGTAAGAGCCTAAGGGCCAGCCTAAAGAGCCTAAGGGCCAATGCGTAAGAGCCCAAGGGCCAACCTAAAGAGCCCAAGGGCCGATCTAAATAGCCTAAGGGCCAATGCGTTAAGAACTTAAGGGTCGATAGCCCCAGGTCAGAATTCGACTCAAGTATCGGACCCCGAACGGTTTGTTATCGAGCATAAAAACCTAAGGGGTTTATATTATAAGTCCAATCGACATCGAGCTGGTCATCGACGAGCATTAAAATTTATTCTAAAAAGGCAAAGGAAAGACAAGAAATGACGAAAAGCAAAGATCCTTATATAATAAAGGTCCACAAAGACATATTTTCCAGGCTCGCGCCTGGAACCCTCACACAAAGAAAAGGAACAAGTAAAAACCTAATCTACCGTGATCGGACGGAGCTCCCTCAGAAGATGTGCCTCCAACAGCTTGGTCCTCGACCCCTGGAACATCAATGGCCTCCTCCCCCTCGGGGACTTCGCCTTCATCTGTATCACCCTCCGAGCCGCTGGTCGAACCACTGGCTGAACCGTCATCGAAAGAAAGCAGAGTTGCCGATTCTTCCTCTAGGGCCTTCACCCTCTCGATCTCAGCAGACAAATCGACGCCCCCTGCATGTACATCCTCGAGAGCCTGTCTCTGAGATCTCAATCGGGCATGTTCCAGGGCTCGGGTTTGTTCAAGCTCGGCCTCTTCAGATACCTTTCTGGCTTGAGCATTTGCAGAAGCAGCGTCTTCTCGGTACGAGGATATGAGTGCATCTACTTCGGACTTGGCTGCAGATAGCGCGACGACCGATTCAGCATAGAGATCCTTATACTTACTACTATCCGCCCTCGTATCCTGAAGATGATTCTCAACCAAGGTCATCTTCCCCTGAAGAGCATCTCTCTCGGAGGTTATCTCGTTCACACGCTGCTTGAGTCCGAGAATCTCAATATCCCTGACTCTGAGCCCCTCCCTCATCAGGACATCTTTCTTCTCAAGCTGCAAAGATCAACCAAAAGGTGTTAAGTGCTGAAGTCGGACAAGGACAAAAATAAAAACATACGAAGACTGTATTACCTGCTCAGCAAGATCGGTCCACTCTCAAGACACCGTCTCCAAACGAGCCCGAAGGTCATGAAGTTCTTCCTCTCTTTTGGTAAAAAGAGCTTTGAGCTCGTCAGCCTCTGACGAGAGCCTCCTACACTCTTCCTCATAGCGGGTCGATTCAGCTTGGGACTTTGCAATGGCCCGATTGTAAAGCACTATAGCCTGAAAGCATGAAAGAACAAAGTCAGGAATGATGAGTATCGAAGCTCGGAGCATAGTCAACGAAAGATCACCTGTTTGCATAGCCTCTCGACTTCCTCGAGAATGAGCGAGGCGTTAAGTTCGAGATTTTCTTCGACCCCAGTGAATAATCCTTCAAACACGTCATTCACCCCGAGGGACGCTACCGCATCGGAAGTCTCTCTATTATGGGCATCCCGTATCTCCCTCGGAGAGAATGCCGGACCCAACGGAGAATCACCCACATCAATAACTTTTGCTGGATCGATCGGGGCCTTCTCTTGCCCCCGGGGAGCCTCAGAGCAAGGACCCCCTAACTCATCTACCGAACACCCCTTGGCTCGGGGAATGTTTTGGCCATCGACCGGCTCAGGGACATCATCTGACCCATCCTCGAGAGCCTCTTCAGCCCGGGGTGGGACAACATCAGCAACTTTTGGTTTGAAAGCCTTCGGCTCAACAACCATCAGCTCGGCAAAACCCGAAGCAGACATGCTTCCTCTTCCCCCGGGTGCTAACAGGGAGTCATCCTTCTCTTCGGCCCCAGATCGGGGGCTCTTCTTTGCTTCCGAAGTTAGGGCCGCTGAATCAACCTTAGGATTTTGAGCTTTCGCCTTCTTCGGCTTCGAGGACTTGGTCGGTGATTTTCTCTTTCTCTTCTTCTCCTTGACAGGTTTTGAGGTATCCGCCTCCCAGGAGGAGGTTTCCCTCATCAAAGAGGCATCTCCCAGGCCTGCACAAACACAAAAGGCAGGTACGAAAAATGAGAATACAGTCGAGGGGTACCTCTTGAAACGAGCTCAAGTACGGTAGAAGAAAAATCTCACCATGATTTAGCTTTGCATCGGATCTTGGCCAGATCACGCCACACGCGCTTAGTATACAGGAAAGTCGAATCGAGCTGGCGAACCCAGCCCGAGAGATCCTTAACCGCGCCAGGGTACCACACAACAGCTGCATCATCGAATGGAGTTAGTTCAAGATGGAAAATGGTCCAAAGGAAAGAAAAAAATATTTAATTAACATATTCACTTACGATGCATATTCCATTCCTCGGGGAATGGCATCCTTTCAATAGGAATTAGATCCGAGGTCCTAACTCGGACAAAGCGGCTCATCACCCCTGTCCTTGCCTTTGTCGGTACAGGCAAAGAGAACCTTCGGGGCCCGACGTTGAAGCTTAATTAGACTGCCTCGATAAAGTCGCTGTACATCCTAATCAGATGGTCAAGGGTAAAAGGCACCCTCTCGACCATGTTTGCAAAGTGCCTAATCATGTAAGCAATGTGCCAGAATGATGGATGAATTTGGCCGAGCGTCACCCGGTATTGTCTGCAGAAATCAAGGAGTACGAGGTCTATCGATGGCGAGGATGGTTCTACCGGACCTAGGGTAAAAGGATATGTGTATACACTAAGGAAATCGGGTTTGTGTGTCGTTATATCTTCCTCCTGAGAAGGAACCTCCACTTGCACCGCCTCTCCCCAGCGGCAGTCGGGTTTCACCTTCCTAGTGTCGGTTATCAGGCTAATGTATCGGGACATGGGTTCACACCACCCCGGTTTCGAAGAAGGCCTGTCAACCGTGAAATCGAAGGATGTATCATAGGGTACGGGGATGCATTCCTCAAGACGAGGAGGCACTATGGCCTTGGACGAGTGTGAACATGAAGAAGCTTTATCACCTTGGGGAACGGTTCTAGAGGTCTTCGCCATTTCTACTGAAAGGTTTCAGAGGAAAAGAGAAAAACTGGATGAGAAACGAGCGCAGGAAAGAAGTAAGAAGAGCTGTTGAAAGTTCGGAGATATGATGAAGAGTAAGGAGTGAAGGATTGGAGTATTTATAGGGGCCATTAGTGCATGTTGGGAAAAGCGAAAGGACGGCCAACCGTCGTAATCAATTCGAGGCTTTTCAAGAGCCGTGCGAACGTGACTTTGAACATCCCTTTTTTGTCACATCAACTGCTCACGTGATGTAACTGATATAATGATAGAGGCATTGAAGAATTGAAGAATTCAAATCGTTCCTTGTTATTTCATTCCAAGAAACGCGGGGACTATCTGTATACGGTCAAAATCAGGGAAGGCCGATATTAGGGTTTCTATGGCGTTTTCGAGCCCAGCCTCGATGAGCTCGAAGTGCAGTCTAAGGCTCGGAGCACTCACCTCGAGAGGTTATATCGAAGACTCGTCATGGCGTACCTCGAGGCAGCATGAAAATCGACAACCGTCATGGAAAGATGGGAAGTTCCCGAGGACACGTGATTAGAACTAACAGAGTCCGCGAGAAATAGTACAAATCTATATTGAGCTGTTATACAGCTGTACCAATAGCATTGCCTCTTCATTTATTAAACATGCACCATGTTGGGATCACTACTAGAAATCCGGAAAAAAGCGACCAAAGTTGGTCGCTTACAGGTCAAAAAGCGACCAAAAAGCGTCCAAACTGGCTTGGTCGCTATTTTGCTGGTAACCAAAGTTGGTCTCTATATTTAAATTACGTTTTTTTTATTTATTATTAATCAAAATATAGCGACCAACTTTGGTCTGTAAACCGAATATTATATTTTAAAATCTGGAAAATAGCGACCAAAGTTGGTCATTTTTTTTAATTTTTTTAATTTTTTTTAAACATAAGCGACCAAAATTGGTCGCTAATTTCAAGAATTTAATTATTTTTTAAACGTAAGCGACCAAAATTGGTTGCTATTTTCCAGATTTTTTTTTAATAGAATAGCGACCAAAGTTGGTCGCTTTTTAGGAAACCTGGGTTAATTAGCGACCAACCTTGGTCACTATTGCCCAGAAAATATTTTTTCAAATAGAAAAGCGACCAAAGTTGGTCGCTTTTCTGGATATAATTTTGGCAGAAACTGCCTGTTTTGGCAGCTACACCACCTGCCAGCATACCAAATTCCCTATTACAAGCAACAACAACACAACAACAACAACGCAACAACAACACAACAATAACATTAAAACAAACAAAGCATAAAGTTCAATAGAACTAACACATTAAGCTAACAAAAACTAAGTTAACGCTTATTACAAGCTTATTCGAAAACTGGTTCTATTGTCTAGTTCAAAGTATATAAAGTACTCAAGGAGTGTTCTTTCAGCATCCTCGTCCGAAAGTTGGATTGCCTCGCCCGACTCATTAGGTGACTGACTGAGTATGAATTCCTCCACGTCATCTGTGAAGCGACCCTATAAGAAAAATTACATTGAATTAGTATTTCAAAATTGATATAAAAGTAAATCAAAATACTTAATGAAAAGTAAAAAACTTACATGTACAGTCGAGGCTCGGCCCTCGACCCACCTTTCTGGATCAGTCTCTTTCTTCTTCTTTACAATACGAGTCACATTGAATAGCTCATCTTGCTTCATTGGCATCATAAAGATGTCTGGTAGCTTTGGTGATTATCCTCGTAGTACTATTACTCGGGATAAACTTGGATACGGAGAATAACAGGGTGTGTCTTTGATCAATTGTTGTTCTCATTAGCGACAATGATGACGAGAAGGCAATGGCATGTGTTTCAAACAGTGATGGTGTAGGTAGGAATTTAACATTTCCTAAGCAGATAAAAGAATAGGCTATAGAGGAATTCTCTACTTCATCTTCCAAGAGGAAAAGAAGTTTAATTGAGAGTGACAAGGTTGATAGTAATGGAACGTTGTCCGTTGCTCATGGTAGTTCACATAAAACGGGAATCATAAGACTCTGTGATGACAAAGACGAAAGGAAGTTTTATTCTTAATTTTCTTCCAAGTCTGATCCGTACAAGCTTAATGGGATTGGTTATATTTTTTCGGATTCAGACAATGATTTGAGTGACAAAAGTATGGAAATGCTAATCAAAAGAATTAAAGGTAAAACGTTTTTCTTGGAAGAGAAGGATGCTGAACTCTGCATGAACGTGATATGTGCACTTTATAGGCATCGGATTTCTCCAAACTTCTCTTCCTTAGAGAAGGGTTTTACCTTTAATTCTTTTGATTATCATTTCCATACTTTTGTCACTCAAATCATTGTCCGAATCCGAAGAAATATCACCAATCCCATTAAGCTTGTACGGATCAGACTTGGAAGAAAGTTGAGAGTAAAACTTCCTTTCGTCTTTGTCATCACAGAGTCTTATGATCCCCGTTTTATGGGAACTACCATGAGCAACGGACAGCTTTCCATTACCATCAACCTTGTCACTCTCAATTAAACTTCTTTTCCTCTTGGAAAACGAAGTAGAGAATTCTCCTATAACCTCTTCTTTTATCTGCTTAGGAAATGTTAAATTCCTATCTATACCATCACTGTTTGAAATACATGCCATTGCCTTCTCATCATCATTGTCGCTAATGAGTACAACAATTAAAGACCCACTCTTCCAGGTACTGTATCTAAGTTATTCTTGATGGAAGTTCCATTGCATGTCAAATAAAGTCATCAACCCCTTCTACAAAATCCTCCCGCAATCCCCGCCGATTAGGATAATTTTTATTGTACATCCAAGTTATAAGCTAAAATTCCAATACATAAACTAAAAGTCCAATTCATATCCTAAAATTCCAATTCATATCCTAAAGGCTCAATTCATATCCTAAAAGTTCAATTCATATCCACAAAAGTTCAATTCATATCCTAAAATTTCAATTTATAAACTAAAATTCCAATACATAAACTAAAAGTCCAATTCATATCCTAAAAGTCCAATTCATATCCTAAAGGCTCAATTCATATCCTAAAAGTTTAATTCATATCCTAAAGGTTCAATTCATACCCTAAACCCTAGATTCTAACTAAACCATAAATACAATACAAAGTATAATTTAAATCTAACTAAACTAAATTCAACACTAATTAAACTAATTAGTTAATAAAATTAATTAACAAAGCTAACTAAAACAAGACCTAAACCCTAATCCTCAATAAAATACAATGTTCAAAGAATTTAAACACTAATTCATATCCTTAAACTACAATATTGAAATAATTGAAATAAAAACTAGAAATAACAAAGGTTCAAGGTTATAATTCAAACCTAGGTTTTCTTTAGGTAGAGAAGGAGAGAAAGGGGCAGCGGCAGAGGTGGCAGCGGCGGCTCCGGTGGTGGCTCAGACGGTCACAGTGGTGGCGCGGGGTGGGGGGATTGATTTGTGTGAGGGAAATAGAGAAGGGGATGGGAATGTGTTGAGAGAGAGTTGGGAAAATTTTGTTTTAGAAAATAAGAGAATGGGAGGGGGAAACCCGTTTTTGAGTCTGGATTTACAAAAAGCGACCAACGTTGGTCGCTATTTTTGGTAGCTAATTAAGTTTTGACTATTTGACCAAATGTGACGACCCAAAGGGGGTCATCACTTGCTCTCTTACCCATTTTGTACTTCCGAGGCCTTGAAAACCTGATCTAGGGTTGCCTCGATTTACGTGCGCAGTCCGGACGCGTAGCCGGAAAGCTTAAATGTGAATTCTGTGAGAAAAATGCTAAATTTTGGTATTAAATTGAATAAAATTGACTTCGATCAACTTTTTTGGGTAAACGGACCGGGACCCGTGATTTGACGGTCCCGAAGGGTCCGTAGGAAAATAAGGGACTTGGGCGTACGCCCGGAATCGAATTTCGAGGTCCCAAGTCCGAGAAATGAATTTTTGCGTAAAATTGTTTTCTAGAAATAATTAAGGAAATTGAAAATGAAATTTGATTAGAAGACTATGGTATCGGACCCGTATTTTGGTTCCGGCGCCCGGTACGAGTCTTATATATGATTTAAGCACTTTCTGTAAAGTTTGGTTGAAAACGGACGTCGTTTGACGTGTTTCGGACTTAAAATGGGAATTTGATGTTCTATGAAAATTTGGAAGAAAACATGAGCTTTGGGGCTTGATTCGATGTATATGATGTTATTTTGGAGATTTGATCGCACAGATAAGTCCGTAGGATATTTTTGTGGTTGTGCGCATATTTGGTTGGAGCCCCGAGGGCTCGGGTGAGTTTTGGATAGGTGTCGGATTGCAATTTGAACTTAAAAAAAAATATCTCGTATGCTCAGCTCTATGAATTGCGAAGATCATCTCGCAATTGCGAGCTCGCAAATGCGAGTTTTGCATCGCAATTGCAAACCGTGGGATTTTGGCTATGATCGCAAATGCGATCCTGTAGTCGCAAATGCGAAAGTAGGGGTGGTCGCAAATGGGACTTCCCCTTCGCAAATGCGAGATCTGGAAAATTGTTAAGGGTTCGCAAATGCGAACCCAGCTTCGCAATTCCCACAAACGGTCGGGGTTCGCAATTGCGAACCCCGGTTCGCAATTCCCATATCTGAGGCCCAGCAAATTTCATACTTAGTCGATTTTTCACCATTCTTTCAAGACCCAAACCCCATAGGCGATTTTTCAAGGACAAAACTTCTTCCAAATCACTTGTAAGTCGATTTTTACTTAATTCTTTCAATCATTTACATCATTTAACATGTTTTCCACTTAGAATCAAGGAATTTCATGGGTGAAATTGGGGGTTTGGGGTAGAACCTAGGTTTTTCTAAAATTGGGGATTCGGACCTCAATTTGAGGTCCGATTTCAAAAAAAATCATATATTTGCGTTCGTGGTGGAATGGGTAACCGGATTTTGGCTCGAACCTCGAGTTTTGACCACGTTGGCCTGAGGGGCATTTTGGTCATTTTACCTATATTCGCGTCTTAGCTTTAAATTAAATAGTAGGATCAGTTGCTTGAGATGTTATTTACGAGATGTAATTGAAATGAATAGATTAGGGCCATTTGGAGTCAGATACTCGTGGCAAGAGTGTGGTTTCAAGTTGAATTTGGAGCCGGTTTGAGGTAAGTGGCTTGTCTAACCTTGTGTGGGGGAACTTCTTCCCCTTAGGACATGATATTTGATATTTGAATGCCTCGTACGTGAGGTGACGAGCGCGTACTTGAGCTAATTGTTGGAAATCCGTTTTTACTTGAAGTATTTAAATTGAGTTTTCTTGCTTATCTGTTTATTTTAAATTGCAAGTTTATCCTATGCTAGTCTAGAGGAACATGTTTATTTGACTTATTTGTCTAAGTGCTTAAACTGTCTTGTTTGTACTCCGTGCAGTATGTTAGGCTAGGATTTTCTATTACTTGTTCTGAGTTTGGCATTTATCCTTATG
>NW_017675086.1:48015-52881 GCF_001879085.1 Nicotiana attenuata
GCACGCCGCAACATATATTATTGGATCGGGTTGCACGCCGCAACAGATATATTATATTTATTAGATCGGGTTGCACGCCGCAACAACTATATTTATATACTTTTGGATCGGGTTGCGCGCCGCAACAGTAGTGTTATTATATTGTTTTAGATACTGTACTGTTCCTTCACATTTGTTTAGTTTCTGCTAAGTTGAACTGTTTCCCCGAGGCATGTACCCCCTCCCCTTTTAACTGCTTATTTCTTGTTTATTTTCTGCAAAATATTGTATATCTGTACAGGTTTATTTGGTAGTCTGGTCCTAGCCTCGTC
The DNA here is from genome assembly GCF_001879085.1 of Nicotiana attenuata. Lineage (NCBI taxonomy): Eukaryota > Viridiplantae > Streptophyta > Magnoliopsida > Solanales > Solanaceae > Nicotiana > Nicotiana attenuata. The sequence goes on from NW_017675086.1 coordinate 48,327, forward strand.
ACTACTTCGCCGAGGTTAGGCTAGGTACTTACCAGCACATGGGGTCGGTTGTGCTGATACTACACTCTGTGCTCTTTTGCACAGATCCAGGTTCCGGAGTAGCATTTGGTCATCAGCAGTAGATTGGGAGCTATCCTTCAGTCCGACCGTCAACCATCCGAAATCACCCCGAGGCCCCCGGGACCTCAACCAAAAGCACCAACAAGTCTTATACTACCATCCAAACTTATTCCAATCTTCAAAACACCTCAAACAACATGAAATCAACCAAAACACATCGGATTCAAGCCTAAGGTTCTCAATATCCTCCGAATTACGCTTTTGATCAAAAAGTCTACCAACCCACGTCCGAATGACCTGAAATTTTGCACACACCTCCCAAATGACACAACCGTCCCACTGCAACTCCCGGAATTCCATTCCGACCCCTATATCAAAATCTCATCCATCAACCGGAAATCGCCAAAATTCCACTTTCGCCAATTCAAGCCTAAATCTGCTACAGACCTCCAAAACACATTCCGATCATGCTCCTAAGTCTCAAATCACCTAGCAGAGCTAACCAAATCATAAAAATTTCAATCCGAGATCATTTACTAACAAGTCAAAACTTGGTCAACCTTTCAAATTTTAAGCTTCAAACTGAGAACTGCTCTTCCAAATCCGTTCCGATTACCCTGAAAACCAAAATCGACGATTTACATAAGTCATAATACATCACACGGGGCTAGTCATGCCCGAGAACTGGCGAGCGAAATGCAAAAGCTCAAAACGACCGGTCGGGTCGTTACACGTTATCTGTTGAATAGACATTCAAGGTGGAGTGTTATAAATAGAATTGTATTTAAGGTGAATGTCTATATTTTAAAGAGATTTTAGGGATTTTACTTGGTGACGAAGCCACTCTTTCCTTATAGATAGAGGGATCCTATTCCATTGTAATTAACCCAAAATCAATAAGAATTCTCTCTCCCTACTTTTCTCTGCAATACTATTCTTCTTCTTTTATTGTTTCATAACATAACAATATTTATTATAAATAGAATAGTGTTGTAGCATTTGTATATGGCAGAATAGCCTAAATGACACTTATACTTGTGTCACTTTATCATCCCGGTCCTTGTATTCTATAGTTTGTCAGGTGAACACTTGTACTTATTCAAACTCTATATATTAAACCCTTATAACCGTTTACTGAGACTATAAAGCTGACTTGGCTTCAGTGCGTGACTCACACGCCTTTTAGGGGCGTGAGGCCTATTAGAAAACCGTAACAGTAACATTTCCCATTATTTAATGGCCTTCTTCTTCATTTTCCATTGTTAACCTAGTTGGAACTCTCTTGGGTATTTAACAAAATCATCTCTCTTCTTTCCCTTAATTTTTTCAGATTTTTCGTCCTTCTTGCCGATGAAATACGCCTTTATAGGACTCCATAAACAAACAAACAAACAAACAAAAACCTAATTTTTTATCTGATAAAGCATCCAAGATTAACCCTATATCTTCCCCAAAAATTTCTATAATATTATGATATAACTTGGTGGACAACAACCCAGAATAAAATCCAACATAATTCAGAAAAATAAAAACCAGAAGACTAATTTAGGATTTTACCCACAAAAAAAAAACTAAAACGAAACGGAGTAACTGAATATATTACTATATGCACAACTATAACAAAGGGGTTTTATAGTTCAAATAGTAAGCAAACAAAACAAAACAAAACAAAAAAAACTAATATTCAGGCACACTCAAGAGCAATTAATCACCGACCTAACCCAACCATCAACTAATAAACGAACCAAAAAAGAGATTAAAAAAAATGAGTTAAGAAGAGATGACAGTACTTGCCGCAGAACGACGGAAGAAAGGCACGAAACAATGACCAGAAATTTAATGAAAAAAGACGAAGGAGAGATAGCACGGAGAAGATGATGAAGGAGAACAAATAGTGAAAGTGAAACAGCTTGTGTAAAATAAGGGACATACGGTTTGGGGGGGGGGGGAGGGGTAATATAATATTTAATATATTATTTCGTATGTGGCATTAAATAATGACGTGGAGTCCTACATGGAAGCAATTGTGTTACACGCAGGTTGACCTCTTCGAAAAAGGGTTTAATATATAGAGTTTGAATAAGTACTAGTGTTCACCTGACAAATTATAAAATACAAGGACCGGGATGACAAATCGGTATAAGTACAAGAGCCTATTAGGATATTCTGCCTTCTGTTTTTCCTCATCTTATTATATATTATGTTATATCTCAGTAGGGCCCTGACCTTTCCTTGTCACTACCCAACCGAGGATAGGCTTGGCACTTATTGAGTACCGCTGCGGTGTACTCATGCCCTTCCTATGCATGTTTTTCATGTGCAGATCCAGGTACTTCATCTCAGGCGCACTATCCTTGAGACAGGGAGGGCTACGGAGACTTCGAGGTACATCTGCAGCGTCCGCAGACCGAAGAGTCTCCTTCCTTACTCTATCTGTAGTATTTAGTCTTCTTTCGTACTTTTGTTTTAGACATTCTGAAATTAGAGCCGTATATTACCTTCCGTTAGCTTGTGTTCCCGTGAGTTTCTGGGTTTTGGGGTGATATTGTAGACTTCCGCGTTATTGAGTAATATATGCCGAGCGGTATCTTTTATGCAGTTTTCTTTTAGTTGTTCAGTTTTAATTAATTGTTCCGCAAGCTATGTTATTTTCTGCTTGTTCGGCTTACCTAGTTATAGGAACTAGGTGCCATCACGACATGTTCATGGAGGGCGAACTGGGGTCGTGACAAGTTGGTATCAGAGCTCTAGGTTCATAGGAGTCACGAAACACAGGCCGGTTTATTAGAGTCTCGCTGATTGGTACGGAGACGTCTGTACTTATCTACGAGAGACTATGTAACCGTTAGGAAAATTTCACTTCATTTGATTCCCTGTCGTGCGAGATTTTTGACATCACAATCCTAAACTTCTGCCTTCTATTCTCTCACGGATGGTGAGGACACTTGCTACTCGAGAAAGATGACCTTCGGAAAGGTTTAAAGTTAGCAGCAATTGTGGGTTCAAGTGTCACGAAGACAGATTCTATTTAAGGCAACGACTAAGCAGCAAGGGATGAGGAAAGACACGTGGGAAGTGTCAGGCGGTGGAAAAAGTTTCTAGGAGGCCGAGTATAAGATGCCAAGGGCCGAGTAGTTGATTAAGGGGATGAGTTCCGCCAAAGTGGGAGAGTGGCGGAGTTGCATATGAGCTTTGCAATGGGATGACCACGTACCTTAAGGAGAGTTTGGGGTGATCTGAGGATATTAGTGATTGGTGATTTGGGGTCAACGGATTTAATTAGAAGTATGAGCTATTATGCGGCGGGAGATTTGATATAACGGGAAGGAGCTTCTTGAATGAAGAAGGATACAACATAACTTTGAATTTGAAGAATTTTGCCGCACATTTAATTGATGTCCACGAGGGGTGAATGGACTTACAGCTGGAGAGTGAGCTCGGACTCAGATTGAGTTATTGATGTCGTGGTGATTGTACCCCGTGCAGCAGTGTTGGAAGATGCCGGGGAGTGATTGCTACAGGTGGGTTATTCTTGTGAGCAGGTTAGCGGTCGCGTGGTTGGCGAGGCTTCTGCGAAGAATTCTATTGGTTATACAGCGAAGGGATCGGTCGTGCGAATGTTGTTAATGATTCAGAGTATAAAAAAAGGGGTTCTACAGTAAGATATCGAGAATTTTGGTGGTTGATTGCGCAAGGTTATGTCAATAAGAGATTAAGAATCCCGGTGAACTCCAGAGTTGTGTAATAGTGGTTCCAAGCTAAGTGGGAGAGTCCCACCGCCTATGATTGGGTTGCATGGTTAACCACTTGCGAGGTTTTCAGGTTGTCAGCATATTTCTAGGTTATTCGGCTACGGGAAAAGAACATAAGTGGTAATTTGAGCAAAAGAATTGTTAAAGGGTGCTATGGTTGGCCTTTTTGGCTCATGTTCAGACTTGGAGAATGATTCGGGACTTATGCCTTGTATGGATGCGGGTTTCGAGGGGAGTGATTCCGCCGGGTGCCTCGTCGAGAGGATATTCATGTGTTATAAGATTTATGGAGTTGATTATATTCGGGACCAAGTCAGAGCGGGGGGCTCTTAGCAACGGTCCTAATGGATTCAAAAAGAGGTAAAGCATGGTGCCTAATGATTTCGAGCCTATAAGTACAGTTAAGAATCAAGCTTTTGCAGCATGCTTATAAGTGGAGACCCAGAATGTCCTATGATGTTTTGACTTGCGGTGTAGCACTTGAGAGAAAGATGAGAAAGGACTTCGGACTCGTAGAAGGATTAGCAAAATGGGCATGTCAGTTGAGGGTGCGAATGTATGCACAAGGAAGGTATGAAATGGTTCATGGGATTTGAGACAGCATGGTCTCGCGGTTCCAGGTCACTCGGGGTGAGTGCGGATGGAGTGTGTTATGTGTTGAAAGGAGTTATTGTTGTTACTAAGGCAATCGGGGTAAATCGGAGGAAGATATATTGGTTAACCATAATTGAGTTGGACGTATT
>NW_017675086.1:55820-73597 GCF_001879085.1 Nicotiana attenuata
TTTTGGTCATTTTACCTAAATTCGCGTCTTAGCTTTTAATTAAATAGTAGGATCAGTTGCTTGAGATGTTATTTACGAGATGTAATTGAAATGAATAGATTTGGGCCATTTGGAGTCAGATACTCGTGGCAAGAGTGTGGTTTCAAGTTGAATTTGGAGCCGGTTTGAGGTAAGTGGCTTGTCTAACCTTGTGTGGGGGAACTTCTTCCCCTTAGGACATGATATTTGATATTTGAATGCCTCGTACGTGAGGTGACGAGTGCGTAGTTGAGCTGATTGTTGGAAATCTGTTTATACTTGAAGTATTTAAATTGAGTTTTCTTGCTTATCTGTTTATTTTAAATTGCAAGTTTATCCTATGCTAGTCTAGAGGAACATGTTTATTTGACTTATTTGTCTAAGTACTTAAACTGTCTTGTTTGTACTCCGTGCAGTATGTTAGGCTAGGATTTTCTATTACTTGTTCTGAGTTTAGCATTTATCCTTATGTTTGGGCTGTTACTGTGTGTTTTTAAATTGGGACTACGGGAAGGCATCCCGGGAGATCCCCCTGCACTTGATATGTTCTGGACTGAAGGTGCGGGATACCAAGAGATCCCTGGAACATGTTATTACAAGTTTTGAGGATACCAAGAGATCCTCAGGATACCAAGAGATACCTCGTGTATATGATGAGGATACCAAGAGATCCCTCGTGTATATGATGAGGATACCAAGAGATCCTCGGGATACTAAGAGATCCCTCGTGTATATGATGAGGATACCAAGAGATCCTCGGGATACCAAGAGATCCCTCGTGTATATGATGAGGATACCAAGAGATCCTCAGGATACCAAGAGATCCCTCGTGTATATGATGAGGATACCAAGAGATCCTCGGGATACCAAGAGATCCCTCGTGCATATGGTGAGGATACCAAGAGATCCTCGGGATACCAAGAGATCCCTCGTGTATATGATGAGGATACCAAGAGATCCTCGGGATACCAAGAGATCCCTCGTGTTTATGATGAGGATACCAAGAGATCCTCGGGATACCAAGAGATCCCTCGTGTATATGATGAGGATACCAAGAGATCCTCAGGATACCAAGGGATCCCCGGTTGTTGTTCTTGTTGTGAATAGTATTTACTGGTATTGTCCTGTTTCAACTTTCTATTACGGTTTTCCTTATTTATCTTGTTTAGATTCTCGCTGTAGACTTTATTTATTCTGTTTTTCCTCATCTTATTATATATTATGTTATATCTCAATAGGGCCCTGATCTTTCCTCGTCACTACCCAACCGAGGTTAGGCTTGGCACTTACTGAGTACCGCTGTGGCGTACTCATGCCCTTCCTACGCATGTTTTTCATGTGCAGATCCAGGTACTTCATCTCAGGCGCACTATCCTTGAGACAGGGAGGGCTACGGAGACTTCGAGGTACATCTGCAGCGTCCGCAGACCGAAGAGTCTCCTTCCTTACTCTATCTGTAGTATTTAGTCTTCTTTCGTACTTTTGTTTTAGACATTCTGAAATTAGAGCTGTATATTACCTTCCGTTAGCTTGTGTTCCCGTGAGTTTCCGGGTTTTGTGTTCCGTTAGCTTCTTCGGCTTACCTAGTTATAGGAACTAGGTGCCATCACGACATGTTCACGGAGGGCGAAACTGGGGTCGTAACACCAAAATAGCGACTAACGTTTGTCGCTATTTTTGACTTTTTGACCAAAATAGCGACAACGTTGGTCGCTATTTCTAAAAAAAAAATTAAATACCTTTTTTTTTTCTATTTTGGGTTTTAAATATTATAAGCTATAAAAAAATCTTATTAGCTATAAATATTTATTTTATTTAACTACAACTATTATAAATAATTAAAAACTATAAGCATAATCATTAAAAAAAAATTATATTAACTAGGTAATTACTTTTAATAGATTATAATAGCATGTATGTAAAGGAATTTTTTAAGTTGTATTTAAGTATATGAGTAATTTCATACACACGCATAAACTGTATTGTAATTGATGATCAATCTTATACATTACTACGTACGAATAATTAATGAATTGATAAACCAATATAATATTATTCTATGAATTGTATATATATATATATATATATATATATATATATATATATAGACACGCACACAGATACTTCACTGTAATACTATAACGTATATATAACTTGTTATAGTATATGTTAGTATGTGTATATATATAACACACACTTCGTGCTACTTTGATATGTCACGACCCGGATTTCCCACCCTCGGGGGTCGTGCTGGCGCCTACTCGTAGAAGCTAGGCAAGCCACGAAATGCAGAAATCTTAATTTATTCATTTTAATCCCTTTAAACAACTTAAAAAAAACAGGCGATTAACATTAAATAATTGCGGAAGATGAAATCGAGCGGAAGACTTAGACTAATATAAAACCAAAGGAAATGTGAAAATGCCAACAAGTGCCTCTACCCAGAAACCGGTGCCACAACATTCACGGACTATCTATGAATACTACATACAGATGTCTGAAGAAAAGAGATACAGTCTGCCTCGGATACAAATGAAAACAGAACATATAAGTTTATAGAAGAGACGTCGGGCCTGCGGACGCCTGCAAGACTACCTCGGGATATCTGGACTAAAGGCTGGCTCCCCAAGTGCTACTGCCCAAATGCTGCTCCGGTATCTGCACATAGTGCAGAGTGTAGTATCAGCACAACCGACCTCATGTGCTGGTAAGTGTCTGGCCTAACCCCGGCGAGGTAGTGACGAGGCTAGGACGAGACTCCAGATAAACCTGTGCAGTTATATAATATACAGCGGAAAATAACAGAAATAACAGTTTAAATGGGAAGGGGTACATGCTACGGGGAATATGTCAATTCAGTAGGAACTAAAGAGAGATATGGAAACACAACTCAGAATCTACAACCAAACAGTAATAGAAATGTTGCGGCGCGCAACCCGATCCAATATAACATTTAACACTGTTGCGGCGTGCAACCCGATCCAATATATAGTATTTTTGCGGCGTGCAACCTGATCCAATATACATAGTATTATTGCGGCGTGTAACCCGATCCAATATATAGTATTGTTGCGGCGTGCAAGCCGATCCATATTTAATATTGTTGCGGCGTGCAACCCGATCCATATATATAATATCAACAACAACCATACCAAGTATCCCGGCAAGGGATCATCAATAACTACTCTATCCCGGCAAGGGATTCAATAGTAAAAGAATACATACGTCCCGGCAAGGGAGAATCAGCTATATCCAATCTCAACTCAACTTCTACTCATCTCAGATAACACCAATACCCAGTCATAAGTACTTTCCACAAAAAAAAACTCAATCCTTGCTCAATATCGAGGATCACCAATTAAAGAATTCGTAGTATCATTTAAGAACATAACAATTCGCAATTTAAGACTCACGGTCATGCTCGACACCAACGTATAGATACTCGTCACCATGCCTATACGTCGTACTCAACAAGAAGCAAATAGCAAATAGGACACAACTCCTAATTCCTCAAGCTAAGGTTAGACCGAACACTTACGTCAAACTTCCACGGCCAACTCAAGCCTCAAATACCGCCTTTCCTTTCGAATTTGGCTCCAACACAATCGTATCTATACATAATCGACTTAATAACATCAATAAATGCAAAACAATCCAATTCCAATGCATAATTATAACTTTCCAATCATTCTTTCCAAAAATCCAAAAATGGACCCCGGGCCAGCTTGGTCGAAACACGAGGTTCGGACCAAAATCCAATCACCCATTCACACACGAGCCCGAATATGTAATTTGTTTTGAAACCCGACCCCAAAACGAGGTCAAATTCCCAAATAATAAAAAAATCCCTAACTCTACCCAATTCCCCAATTTTCTACCATTAAAACCCTAAGATTATTGATAAAAGTTGATGAAAAACATTAGGTAATTGAAAGAAATCAGTTAGTGCGTGCTTACTTGCAATTTGGGAAGAAAATCTCTTAAGAAAATCGCCCTAGTTCTTCTATTTTTTTGTGAAAGTTTGAAAGAAAATCGCTGAAGTTATGTTTTTAAAAAGACTCACTGCCCGACTTCCGCATCTGCGGCTCAGGGGTCGCATCTGCGCAACTGCATGTGCGAAAAATTTGTCGCTTCTGCGGAAATGGCTAGGCCCCGGTGGGGCAGCACCTGCGAGAAAGGACCCGCTCCTGTGGAACCGCATCTGCGAAGAATTCCGCACCTGCGATGTACTTCTCGCACCTGCGAGTCCGCATCTGCGGCCCAAGAACCGCAGGTGCGGTTCCACCAGAACAGCTGTTTCTGCAATTTTTCTTAAGTCCAAAACTTCCTGAAACACATCCGAAACACACCCTAGCCCTCGGGCTCCTAACCAAACACACGTACTAATTCAACAACATCATACAAACTTATCCGTGCAATCAAATCGCCAAAATAACCTCTCAAACAACGAACTAAACCTCAAAATCAAAGAATTTTTCTCAAACTTCATAAAGCATCAAATTTTCCATTTTAAGTCCGAATCACGTCAAACGGATTCCGTTTTTCACCAAATTTCACAGAATCTTCTTAAATCATATGGAAGACCCGTACCGGGCACCGGAACCAAAATACGAACCCGATACCATCATGTTCTAATCAAATTTCATTTCAAAATCCTTTAAGCAATTTCAGAAAACAATTTTCTTTAAAAATTCATTTCTCGGGCTTGGGACCTCGAAATTTGATTCTGGGCATACGCCCAAGTCCCTTATTTTCCTACGAACCCTTCGGGACCGTCTCATCACGGGTTCGGGTCCGTTTACCAAAATGTTGACCTAAGTCAACTTAGATGCATTTTTAAGTCAAAATTTCAATATTTCACAGATTTTGCACATAACAGCTTTCCTGCTACACGCCCGGACTGCGCACGCAAATCAAGGTAAAGATAAAAGAGGTTTTAAGGCCTCAGAAACACATAATTTAATTTAAAAGCAAGTGATGACCTTTTGGGTCATCACATTCTCCACCTCTTAAAACAACCATTCGTCTTCGAACGGACAGAAGAAGGAAGTACCTGAGTCGGGGAAAAAAATGGGGATAACGGCTTCGCATATCGGACTCGGACTCCCAGGTCGATGCCTCAGGAGGCTGACCTCTCCACTGAACACGAACAGAAGGAAAACTCTTCGATCTCAACTGACGAACCTGTCGGTCTAGAAAAGCTACCGGCTCCTCCTCATAAGACAAGTCCTTGTCCAATTGGACAGTGCTGAAATCTAACACGTGGGAGGGATCGCCGTGATACCTCCGAAGGATGGACACATGAAACACTGGATGCACGGCTGATAAGCTCGGCGGCAATGCAAGTCTATAAGCCACCTCTCCCACTCGATCAAGAACCTCGAACAGACCAATGAACCTAGGGCAAAGCTTGCCCTTCTTCCCAAATCTCATCACGCCCTTCATAAGCGACACTCAAAGCAATACCCGCTCACCGACCATGAAAGCCAAATCTCGAACCTTGCGGTTGGCATAACTCTTTTGCCTGGACTGAGCTGAATGAAGCCTATCCTGAATGATCCTAACCTTGTCCAAGGTATCCTGAACCAGATCCGTACCCAACAACCGAGTCTCCCCCGGCTCAAACCATCCAACCGGAGACCGACACCGCCTACCATATAAGGCCTCATAAGGAGCCATCTGGATACTCGACTGGTAGCTGTTGTTGTAGGAAAACTCTGCTAAAGGCAAAAACTGATCCCACGAGCCTCCAAAGTCAATGACACAAGCTCGAATCATATCCTCCAAAATCTGAATAGTCCGCTCGGACTGCCCGTCCGTCTGGGGATGAAATGTTGTGCTCAACTCAACCCGTGTGCCCAACTCTCGCTGAACTGCTCTCTAGAAACGCGAGTAAACTATGAACTTCGGTCCGAAATGATAGACACGGGAACTCCATGAAGGCGAACAATCTCCCGGATGTAGATCTCAGCTAACCTCTCAGAAGAATAGGAGACCGCCACAGGAATGAAATGTGCTGACTTGGTCAGCCTATCAACAATGAACTCGGGCAGGCACTCTTCTTCAGAAAGAGGAGTTGCTTGCCTTACCACACCAACCACCTTAGCGCTGGAAGTACCCATACTGCATCGAACTTCTTCCGAGTCTGCGGTGGTCCAGTAACGAAGTCCATAGTAATCCGCTCCCACTTCCACTCGGGAAGCTCAATCCTCTGAAATGAACCACCGGCCTCTGATGCTCGTACTTGACCTGCTGACAATTCAAACACCGAGCCACATATGCAACGATATCCTTCTTTATTCTCCGCCACCAATAATGCTGACGCAAGTCCTGATACATCGTTCCGGTGCCCGGATGAATAGAGTACCGGGAGCCATGGGCCTCCTCTAAAATCAACTCTCGAAGACCATCCACATTAGGCACACAAACTTGGCCCTGCAATCTCAAAACTCCATCATCACCTAAGGTAACCTACTTGGCACCTCCGCGCTGCACCGTATCTCTAAGGACACATAAATGGGGATCATCATACTTCCGATCTCGGATACGCTCCAATAATGAAGAACGAGCGACTGTGCAAGCTAACGCACGGCTGGGCTCAGAAACATCTAACCTCACGAACTGATTGGACAAAGCCTGAACATCCAACGCAAGCGGTCTCTCACCGACCGGAATATAAGCTAAACTGCCCATGCTGGCTGACTTCCTACTCAGGGCATCGGCCACCACATTGGCCTTCCCCGGATGATATAAGATGGTGATATCATAGTCCTTCAACAACTCCAACCACCTCCTCTGTCTCAAATTCAACTCCTTTTGCTTGAACAAATACTGGAGACTCTTGTGATCTGTGAACACCTCACATGCCACGCAATACAGATAATGCCTCCAGATCTTCAACGCGTGGACAATGGCTGCTAACTCCAAATCATGAACCGGATAGTTCTTCTCATGAATCTTCAACTGTCGCGAAGCATAGGCAATGACCTTGCCATCCTGCATCAACACTGCACCAAGTCCGATACGAGAAGCATCGCAATAAACTGTATAAGGCCCTGAACCTGTGGGCAAAACCAACACCGGTGCCGTAGTCAGAGCTGTCTTGAGCTTCTGAAAGCTCGCTTCACACTCGTCCGACCATCTGAACTTGGCACCCTTCTGGGTCAACCTGGTCATCGGGGCTGCAATAGATGAAAACCCCTCCACGAACCGACGATAGTACCCTGCCAATCCCAAGAAACTCCGAATCTCTGTAGCTGATGCTTGTCTAGGCTAGTTCTTAAGTGCCTCAATCTTCTTCGGATCAACCTGAATACCCTATGCTGATACAACATGACCCAGAAATGCAACTGAACTCAACCAAAACTCACACTTCGAGAACTTAGCATATAACTGACTATCCCTCAGAGTCTGAAGAACCACTCTAAGGTGCTGCTCGTGCTCCTCCTGGCTGTGAGAATATATCAATATATCATCAATGAAGACTATCACGAACGAATCCAAATAAGGCCTGAACACTCATCATCAAATCCATGAAAGCTGCTGGGGCATTAGTCAACCCGAATGACATAACCAAGAACTCATAATGCCCGTACAGAGTGCGGAAAGCTGTCTTAGGGACATTGGATGCCCTAATCCTCAACTGATGGTAGCCAGATCTCAAGTCAATCTTTGAAAATACCCTGGCACCCTGAAGCTGATCGAACAAATCATCAATCCTCGGCAGCGAATACTTATTCTTGATTGTAACCTTGTTCAATTGCCGGTAATCAATACACATTCTCATTGACCCATCCTTCTTCTTAACAAACAACACCGACGCACCCCAAGGCAAAACACTGGGTCTAATGAAACCTTTCTCAAGCAAGTCTTGCAACTGCTCCTTCAACTCTTTCAACTCAGGCGGGGCCATACAATACGGCGGGATAGAAATTGGCTGAGTGCCCGAAGCCAAATCAATGCAAAAGTCCATATCCCTGTCGGGTGGCATACCTAGCAGGTCTGAAGGAAATACCTCAGGAAACTCCCGAACAACGGGCACAGAATCAATAGAAGGGACCTCAACACTAGAATCGCGAACATAAGCCAAATAGGCCAAACACCCCTTCTCGACCATACGCCGAGCCTTCACTAAAAAAACACTACGGGTAGAATGGCCAGGAGTCCCTCTCCACTCTAAGCGAGGCAGACCCGGTAAAGCTAAGGTCACAGTCTTGGCATGACAATCCAAGATAGCGTGGTAAGGTGATAACCAGTCCATCCCCAATATAACATCGAAATCAACCATGTCCAGAAGCAACAAATCTACACGATTCTCAAGACCTCAAATCACCACAATACAAGAACGATGGACTCGATCTACCACAATAGAATCACCCACCGGTGTAGACACATAAACAGGAACACTCAAGGGATCACTAGGCATGACCAGGTACGGTGCAAAATAAGATGACACATATGAGTATGTAGACCCTGGGTCAAATAACACTGAAACATCTCTATCACAAACTAGAACATGACCTGTAATAACTGCATCGGAAGCCTCAGCCTCAGGCCTGGCTGGAAGAGCATAACATCGGGGTTGGGCCCCACCACCCTGAACCATATCTCTGGGATGATCTGCTGCTGGCTGGCCTCCACCCCTGGCGGCCTGAGCTCCACCTCTAGGACCTATACCTCTACCTCTAGCACCTCTACCCCCACCTCTAGCTGGCTGGGCGGGCTGTGGAACACCTGGTGCCTGAACCATAGCACGGGAACCCTGCTGCTGCGACTGAGTACCCACCAATCTCGGACAAGCCCTCCTGATATGACCATACTCACCACACTCATAGCATCCTCCTAAGTGCTGCGGCTGAGGGAACTGAGACTGACCCTGGCGACCTGAATGACCACCCCGAAAACTCTGGAGCGGCGGTGCACTGATAGGAGCTGGTGGTGCACTGTAGGGATGCTAATCAGAATACTACATGTGAGAATCACGGCCACCTGAAGCACCGTGAGAAACCTGAAGTGCTGACTGAAAGGGCCTAGGAGGATGGCCTCTACCATACGAATCCCTGCCTCCAGAGGAGGCACCACTGAATCTGCCTGACTGACGGGGCCTCTTGTCTGCCCTATAACCACCCCCCTGTGATAGAACCATCTCAACTCTCTGGGCCACATTAGACGCCTCCTGGAAAGATATCTCACTCCCAGCCTCTCTAGCCATCTGAAGACGAATCGGCTGAATAAGTCCATCAATGAACCGTCTCACTCTCTCCCTCTCAGTGGGAAGTATTATAAGAGCATGGCGAGCCAAATCAATAAATCTAGTCTCGTACTAGGTGACAGTCATGGATCCCTGCTGGAGGCGCTCAAACTACCTCTTATAAGCCTCTCGCTGTGTGATAGGGAGAAACTTCTCCACAAATAGCTGCGTGAACTGCTCCCAGGTCAAGGCTGGCAATCCTGCTGGTCTAGCTAAGCAATAATCTCTCCACCAAGTCTTGGCTGATCCAGACAAGCAAAATGTGGAAAAATCGACCCCGTTGGTCTCAACTATCCCCATGTTCCGAAGAACCTCATGACAGCTGTCTAGATAATCCTGGGGATCCTCAGTAGATGCACCGCTGAAAGTAATTGTGAAGAGCTTGGTGAACCTGTCCAATCTCCACAAAGCATCGACAGACATAGCTGCACCATTGTCGGCCTGAGCTACCATACCCGGCTGAACTACTCCAGCTGGCTGAGCTGCTGGAGTCTGAAACTGGGGAGCTACCTGCTCCGGAGTGCGAGTAGCAGGAGTCTGGGATCCTCCTCCAGCCTGAGAGACGGCTGGTGCTACAGGAAGTAGACCTGCTCGGGTGACACTCTCCATAAGGCCCACTAGACGGACCAGAGCATCCTGAAGAACTGGGTTAGCAATAAACCCCTCTGGGACCTGAGGCTCCGCCGCTGGTGCTGCTGCTCTGGGCTGAGCTCTACCCTTGCCTCGGCCTCTAGCACGGCCTCGACCTCACCCTCTGCCCCTCGTGGGAGCTGCTGCTGGGGGCTCGGGCTGCTGATCGGTAGATGAGGAAGCGCGTGTGTGAGCACGTGATTTTTGCCTCGCATGATTTACTCCTACAGAATTCCTAGATTTAAGATTTTTCTTTTAATTATTTGATTTTTAGGAATTAATTGCATCATTTCCGTATTTATTTGCATTTCTGTGTGCATTTTTAATTTGACATAAATTTATAAAAAAAATACAAAAATATGCATTGCATTTAGGATTTAACTTTATATATTTTTATTAGTAATTAGGATTTTACGGAAAATACAAAAATCACAAAAAATTGATTTGTTTTGCTTGGTTTGAATTTTAGCTTTATTAGTTTTCTGTGAATTTGTATTCTATTAATAATGTTGATTGTTAATTAGGACTTAATATGATTTGGTAGGTTAATTTTATAATTTAATTTAGGATTTTAGTTTCAATCTTTTGAAAAAAAAAAGAAGAAAAGATTGAAAAGGAAAACAAATGAAATTAATACATGAAAAGAATAAGCTGTTTTGGGCCATAACAGTTCGAGCCCAGTTGTTCCCGATCAAATACCCAATGAACCGGCCCAAACCCGCACCCAGAACCCGGTCTAGCCCCCCCTACTAATTGAAGCGACGTNTTGAAGCGACGTCGTTTCGTTAGAATCAATCCCAGCCGTCGAGGTTTGATGATCAAACGACTGGGAAGCTTGGGTCAGTTGATATTTAAATGTCCAAACGGACCCCCTACCCCCTCAGAACCCTCTACCCCTCATTCTCTCACCTGTTCATCAGAGACCAACTTAACCTCGCCGTCCCCCGCCATGAATCGCCGGCCGGAAATCGCCTCCGTCGGCGGCGATCGTCCAATAAGCCCCAAAATTACACCGCTGCTTCTCCTTCACCTCCCCATCTCTAATCTACCATTAGATTTCCTCAAAACCCTCCCAAACTGCTCGAATATGCAAAACCCTAGCAGCCGCCTCCGCCGTGTCCGACGGCGCCGCCATCCAACCGCTCCCAAATTAACACCCCACAAGCCCCAAGCCACCCTCTCCAAATATCCAACACATTACCCTCGAATGCCCCCGAAACTGTTCAAATCTCGGATCAAAGAAACGCCTAATTCCCAAAAGGGTTTTTAGAGTCGATCCTGTTGAATATTTGGGTCTATCTCGATTTTACTCGTGTGTTCTTATTAAGAACACACGATTAATATCGTAGTAGGCCAGAAATCAAAGAGTCAAGGGCTCGGGGGCATTTTCTGGATTTTTTTTCACCAAATGATAGGTACTAATTCAAGTTTCTTCTTCTCCTTTGTATTTTTCTTTGTTAATTTTAATCTATTTTCTCTATTTGTGTTCTTAGTTCTGTTTCTCATTTGTTCTTATATTATGTGTTCATTTTATTTTTTTGTTTTTCTGTCGCGTTAATTAGATTAATGACAAAGTTAGTATACATAGTTTTAGAGTTCTAGTGAATAAAATCAAGTAGTTGATTTCCCTTTGGTTTAATTTTGGGGTTTTCCTTATTTTCTTTCGTTGGGAATTTCGGTCAGTTCTTTAAGGTGTGGATTTTGATTTGGTTGGTCTGATTCCTGGAAATCAAAGGGCCCAAGACAGATTCAATTTGGGTTTGTCTAGACCCGTTAAGTTGGGACAATTGGCCCAGAGTTTATTGGCTTTCTGAAGTAATAACAGGGGTACTGGGAGGGTAGTTTAGGTATTTGGGTTAGGGAATCTTTAATAACAGAATGGGGAAGCTTCTAGTGGGGACCTTAGTGAAATTTCAGATGTGTAGTTATTATAACTTGGGTAGCAAGTCAATAATTAGAGGTTAGCTGAGCAAAAATGAAAATTCAAAAGGGGGTAAAGTGTAAAAACTAAAATCTAAAGTTTGCCCTATTTGCTTGCCTATAAAGGCACTTTTCCTTGCCTTGCAAGTGGGGATTTTGGAAGAGCTGAAAACCGAAAAAATATAAAAAGCTGCATTTTCACTGATTTCCTTCTTGATTTTTACATTCAAACTGCTGAAACAACATTTGATTGCCCAAGTGTTTAAGATTATTTGAATCTGATTTAATTGTTTGGAATTCTGCTGAAAACCACTGGTTCGGAGATGATTTTTTGGGTTGCTACACTTTTTATTTCGTTCTGGGTTTGGTGTAGCTGGATTTCTGTTCGTTTGGTGTTAGATTCAGCTTGGTTTACTGTTCGATTGGTCAAATTTTAAAGCATTTCAAATCATTTTTCTGGGTTCTGCTGGTGCTGACTTCTGATACTGGTTGCTGATACTTCATTTCTGCTTTTTATTTTCAAATTCCAGGTACACTTTTGTTCTATCTCATGTGAAGTCTGGCTCTATGATGAACGAAGATGAAATTTTAAGTTCAAACATGTGCTCCACCATACTACTATGAGTTTAATTTTACTGTTATACTTGTGGGTTTTATAGCTTAGCTTATTGTGTTGTTGTGATTGAGCTTGGTTTGGGTCAGTATGTTGTAATTCCAGTTTTCAATTAGCTCCACTTTCTTAAGTATAAGTTCAACATGGTTAAGTAGATGTTATACCAGTATATGTATCCTTGTTTTACTCTATTTCCCTCAATCGGTTGGTTAACTTGGGTCTCAGTTTTGGTATATCAATCAATGACATATTATGAACGTTTGGAGTTCATTATGGAGACTGCAATCAGAGTTTTCATTTGTGTCTGTTAAATTTAATCAGCACTGAGTTGTTTTTCTCGCAAATTTAGGTGACTACATTTGTTGTTATGTTCACTTGTTTAATGGCACTCTAAAAGTGGCTGGTCAAGAGGCTCTTTGAGATCTCTGTTTGTTGATTAAGTGCAGTAGTGAACATTGGGTGTTGTTAATTCCATAAATCTAATGTAAATTGAGAGGTGATTAAAGCATGAGATCTTATTTTGTGTGTTAAATGGAAACAAGTTCCTATTCTACTGATTCTGAAAGTCTGGTAATTAGTAGGTATTAGAAGTCAGTTTGATATTCCCTGCATATCGAGTTATTGAATGTTGATGATTAGATTTATTTGGCACAATTCTTTGGTGCATATGGCTATTTGTTTCCATTCGAATTCGATTTTGGGGCCTTTGATCTTCAGCCTGCATTTTGTGGAGTTTGGGCCTCATATGGGTCTGAATGTTGAGTTTGTTGATAGACAAAAGGGAGTTTGCTGCCCTGGGTATTTTCTTGACTCTTTGCCTCAAGGTGGAGATTTTCAGCAATTACTGGGCCCGCTGCCAGGCCCAGGATTTGTTTTGGGGCAAATAATGTATCGTCACCCTCCTCTTACTAGACCATCGAATGGCATCCTAAATTCGCACTTTAGTTTAATAGTGACTGCAATCTCTTTAAAAGCTTGATACAATCAGTCTCCTTTAGATAATTGAGGTGTGCCATGTTAGATAAACAAGTTACATATGACCCTTCGAATCTTAGTTCGAATGTCCTTTAAAAATGGAATTGAGGTGAGCCGCGCCGAATAGAATCACAAATGCGTGGCCCTCTTTAATTTTTCTCTTAAAATATTTAGAACTCGAGGCTTGCCACTTAGCTAAATCCCATGGCCCTCGCAAAGTTAACAACTCGTTAGTTGCTTTAGGCGCGTTATTTAATAATTTTACCTTCCTAAACTCGGGTGCACATTTATGTGCCCCAAATGCAAATCTCAACGATGTTAAAATACGTCGAAAGCCACGGGTGCATTTATGTGACGTGGTTTGAGATATGTTTTAATGACGTTGCAATTCTCTTTAAAAAATAAATAAAAGCGGTTAAAGTTAAAATCTGCACATAGGTTCAAAATTGTATAAAATCAGATAATCAAGCCAGATATGACAGTTAAGCGACCGTGCTAGAACCACGGAACCTGGGAATGCCTAACACCTTCTCCCAGGTTAACAGAATTCCTTACTCGGATTTCTGGTTCGCAGACTGTTAAACAGAGTCATTCTTTTCCTCGATTCGGGATTCGAACCGGTGACTTGGGACACCATAAATCTCCCAAGTGGCGACTCTGAATCTTTTTACAATAAATCCTGTGTCGATTGTCCTTTAATTGGAAAAACTCCCTTTATTATACTCTTTACCGGGTGTAAAAAGAAAAAATAGGTGTGACAGCTCTGGCGACTCTGCTGGGGATAACAAACCCAGAATTTCGGTTCAGGGTTTTAGAATTCAAGCTTAGAATAATTGTTATGTTTGGCTTTATCTGATTTGAACTGTATATATAAACTGTGCCGAAACCCTTCTCTTCTCACCTCCGGGGATGTGCTTACTGGTTGAGACTCCCTATTCTGTTAGTGTCATACCTTGAAATAAGAAAGAGGCTGGACAAGTTACTAAGCCGGACGATCCCGCTGGTCCCCGGTACGTAGCCCCCTCCTCGACTCGAGTTGTCCGTTCGGGTACACAGTCTAGAACACATACCCAGGTTTTGAACCTAGAATAACTTGACTTCATGCCGGATCCCTAGTAGGAACGCTTATTTGCATCACGTGCATTTGCCGTAGGGGACTCAACACAGGGGTTGGGTCCGTCTAAGACAGGTAACCTGAAATGAAAAAGACCATCATGAGGCATCTTACGTGTTGCATATGCATTTATTTGTCTCGGACTTGCATGCTGACCGGATTTGGAGTATTTGGGAAAAATTGAAAAAAAAGAGGAGAGAAATAGCAGTGTAGAAAGTCAATTATGTCAGAATAGTGTCGAAACTCTGCCGGATTTTTGAGAAAAATGAAAGGAAAAATAAAAGTTTTTTCAGTTTGTTTTGTTTGCCAATGGAAAAGAAGAACAAAAAAGAGTTGTATTTTCAAATTAGTTTGTTTATTTGCCACTGAAAAAGAAAATATAAAAAAAAAGAATCTTGCTTTCAGAAACAGTGTATTTGCCAACAAAAACAAAAGAGTCTTATTCTTAAAAATAGTTAGGTTTATTTGCCCGAACTACGCAGGTTTGATTCTCACCGGATGTAAGATACGTAGGCAACCCTCATCGGGTCCAACCTCCCCTTTTCAAAAATAGCCAAAAATGCTAAATTTTTTAATCTCGTCATGAATAAGTCGGGTGCCGCCATTCTTGATTAAAATAAGCCGAATGTCCCCAAAAAGGGCGCCGGAAGGCTGTTTTTGCAAGAACCGCCACCCTGAGTCAGTTTCAACGGTTAGTAGACACAACCTTAAAATCTTCTCCCCGAAGTGCTGAAAGGCCGTAACTGCAAAACCGGCCGTTTGTTTTAAATTGGAAATTTGAACAAAAAAATAGTGTCATTTTTCCTTTTTAGGTCAAAATAAGTGATTAAATCACCTTAATAAATGTGCAGGATGAGCACGACTCAAAATGAACCTTTTTCAATCATGCATAAAATCCCTTTGGAGTTGCGTCTGTGGTGGAACGACTTAGGAGGAGAAGGGAAAGATGAAGTCAAAAAATATTTGAAAGGGCTTACCGGTTTGTTAGAGATTGTGCCTCGGGGAGACATTATCAGAGCATTGGTCACATGCTGGGACCCGGCACATAACGTGTTCCATTTCACGGACTTTGAGCTAACCCCGACACTAGAGGAAATGGCCGGCTTTATCGGAAAAGATGAGGTTTCTTTAAGGCATAAGTACTTGGTTGCCCCGAGAACTGTAGCTGTGCATAGATTTTTAGACTCCCTGAAGATAAGCAGGACGGTCCACATAGCAGATTTGGCGAACGGCTTTTGTACTCCACACTTCATATATCACAGATATGGCCACATAGGAGGTTTCAACAACCCGGAAAACAAGATATGCAGCAAGGGAAACCGCCAAAAATGGGAAGAACATAGACG
This sequence comes from Nicotiana attenuata, assembly GCF_001879085.1. Taxonomy (NCBI): domain Eukaryota; kingdom Viridiplantae; phylum Streptophyta; class Magnoliopsida; order Solanales; family Solanaceae; genus Nicotiana; species Nicotiana attenuata. The sequence goes on from NW_017675086.1 coordinate 71,687, forward strand.
TTTTGCTTTTATGGTGGTTTTTCTGGGGCTTGTGGTATTTCCAAGGAAAGACGGAAACATTGACATAAAAATAGCCGGGGTCGTCAGCACTCTACTCACTCAAGCCAAAAGCACTCTTGCGCCCATGATATTAGCCGAAATCTTCCGAGCTCTTACAGCCTGCAAAGCCGGGGGTGACTTCTTCGAGGGGTGCAATCTATTGTTGCAAATGTGGATGACCGAACACTTGTGTCGTCGTCCTCAGTTCCTGAGTTATGGGTCTACAAAGAAAGCATGTATAGAGGATTTTTACACAAGGATTAAGGGGATCAGCTTGCCCGAGGGATTCACGGGCTGGACATCATACTTTCGGTCCCTCACTGCTAGTCAAATAGAGTGGACATTTGGATGGTTGCCTGTTGATGAAATCATATATATGCCAGCAACGAGGCCGCACTTCCTTTTGATGGGTCTTAAAAGCATTCAGCCTTATGCTCCGGGTTTTAAGGCAACTCGGGAGGTGCCAAATAGTGCCAAAAGACGGCGATCTTAGTGCTCAGGTAGTTGAAATTAGCCTTGACGGACAATTTCCTGAAGCAAGAGTCCGCTAGATCTGGAATGAATGCCAATACTTAAAAGCGGATACTTGCGTACAGGATCGGGCCAAAGGCGAAGTGTCGCCAGGATACCTTGCTTGGTATAGGAGAGAATATGAGCACGAGAGGCCAGCTAAAAGACCTCACATCCGGGAGTTTGCCGAATCATCGCAAGAACAGTGGGCTTGGTTAGCTAAAGAAAACGAATACAGGGCCCGCATAGGAGCATTGGAAAAATAGGTCCAAGACCTCCAGTTTGAAAACAGCGTGCAAGCCGCGGCTGATGAAGGTGAGAAAAAGAAATTGGCCAAAGAGAATGAAGCCTTACGAGCCCAAATCCAAAAGATGAAGATGGCGGCCGAAAATCCCGTTAGGAGTGCCAAAGATGCAAAGCTTATAGAAAATCTAAGGCAAAAAGTGAATGACTACAGTTTTGATCTCAACAAAGCAGAAAAGGAGTTAGCTGGGGTTCGAAAACAATTGGCTAAAAACGCGGAAGAACGAGCCCGCATGATTAAGCAGTTGAGAGAAGAATACGATAATGAGGTCACAGGATTGAAGAAAAAGGTCATTGCCACAGAGAACAGAATGATCAAACAGGCAAAAGAATTCAAAGTTGAAAGAGAGCACTGCTACACGGCATTGGCACAATTAGAAATGGACTTGCAACAACTCCAGGAACAAAACCAGGTAGCCGAGCAAACTTTGGAGGCTAGGGCCCAACAGATAGGGCGGTTGCTTCAAGAAAAAGGCAGAATCAGAGAGAGAATCTTAACCGTTGCTCACTCCATTACTAGGAAATGCCAAGTGTGCGAAAACATGACTCGTACCACCTTCTTTGCATCAATGATGATATTTGTGAAGCAGATAATGAGTGACCTGGACAGACTTCAAGGGGAACTTGCATATAGGCCCGCGGTGAGACCGAACGATGTCCCGCGGGCACCAGGAGCTTTAATGTATTCATGATTGTCCTTTGAGTCTGTATTTCCTTTCTACTAGAGTTTGTCATTTGAGTTTGTATTTCCTTTTCTACTGGAGTCTGTATTTCCTTTTCATTTTAAAAGTCAGTCAGTTAATTGAGTCTGTATTTCTGTTTAAAGTAGAATAGGGATGGTGGAGTCTGTAGTTCTTTTCTGCATTAGAGTCTGTTAGTTGTTTAATCTGTCAGTTTTGAGTTTTTGTAATAGACGTATTTGCTATCAATAAAATTGAAAATCCCAAAAAAAATTTTGCTTCTACTTTACATTCTATTCTGCAAGAACTACGCTTGGTCTGATTCACGCGGGGTCGTGATACGTAGGCAATCTCCATAGGATTCGACCATAACTAAATG
>NW_017675086.1:73719-76255 GCF_001879085.1 Nicotiana attenuata
TGCAACCAAGCAAAGGCATAATAGAAATGGTTAGCTGTTTAGGTGCATTCATTCTCCAATGTGTGGTTATCTATCTGTTAATGCTCTAACCACTAACAAAGTTGTTGTTGATGAGTCCAGGCAAGTGGTTAAGTTGACTGGCATTCTGGCAACCCATCCCTACAACACCCGCTCTAAGGATAAGTCAAACATGGTCAACCAGGAATTAGAAGCAAGCATTGTCGACCCTCTAGGGAGGAGGAAGTAGTGGACGTTAATGCAATGAAGGAGGAGATGTATAAACTGAAGCAACAAATGGCCGAGATGTATCAGGCCTGGTCAAAGGGACATCCACCACCAGCCTATCCTACTAACCCCACCTACCTCCCACCACTAGGTCAGCCTCAAGATCCTCCCACAGTGAACTCATCTCCGGCTTTCCCTACTTACCAGCAGTACTACGGAACCACCTGTCAAACACCCCCACCTCCACCACCCAAACAAATTCCATGCCCTCCACCGCCAATAACTCTTGTGTTTGTGGCTCCCCCACCTGTCGCATTACACAGGTCCTCTAGCGAACCTTTATTCCAAACCCATGATAACCAGTATTACCCACCCGAAGCCACTTTCAAACCACCAGAACCATGCCCTTACACTCCCCGTCTTGATCTCTCAGCTGAAGAAGAAAAGCCTCCCAAAAACCCTGAGCAAGAGGAAATGATACGAAAGGTTAAGAGCTTAGAACAGTCATTCAGAAATATGCAGGGGCTCGGAGGACAAGTGAGTGTAGCCTACAAGGACATGTGCCTGTTTCCTGATGTCCAGTTGCCAGCAGGATTCAAGTTACCCAAGTTTCACTTATATGATGGACATGGTGATCTGGTGGCCCATTTAAGGGGGTTCTGCAGCAAAATGAGAGGAGCTGGGGAAGGGACGAGTTATTGATGGCTTACTTCAGTCAAAGTCTAAGTGGAGCAGCCTTGGAGTGGTACACACGACAGGATCATGCTCGATGGTACACTTGGGACGATCTGGCCCAAGCATTTGCATGTCATTTCCAGTATAATCTCGAAATTGTCCCGGACCGTCTGTCACTGACTAAAATTGAGAAGAAGCCCGGAGAAAGCTTCAGAGAGTATGGTTTCTGGTGAAGAGAGCAGGCGGCAAGAGTCGATCCTCCAATGAAAGAAAGCGAGATGGTTGATTATTTCCTACAGGCTTTGGAACCCACCTACTACGGTCACTTGGTGTCAGCAGTGGGAAAAACTTTTAACGAGGTAGTGAAAATGGGAAGTATGGTGGAAGAGGGTCTCAAGTCTAACAAGAATATGAGCTATTCGGTGATCAAGGCAACTACCCAGGCCATTCAGAGCGGCACTGGAGGGATATTGGGAAAGAAGAAGAAAGAAGATGTTGCAGTAGTGGAATCATGAGCTTGGTCCAGAAGTCCATCACCGTATTATCACCAACCTCGCCCTCATCCCCAAACCTACCCACACACCCCATATGGCCCACCGCAGCACTACTACCCACCTCCTGTCCCCAATTTCTCTGTCCACCATGCCCAAACATACCCCCAACCTCCTACCCATGCGCAATGGCGTGCACCCACCCCACAAAATACTTACCCAGCTCAAAGCACCTACCCACCCCCAAGAACCAACAGAAATCCCACTGGAACCGGTTTTCGACCTAACCCTGCATTTAAGAATGATAGGCTGCAAAAGAAGAAGACTTTCACTCCATTGGGTAAATCTTACACCAGCTTGTACCACAGATTGAGACAGTTGGGCATGTTGAGTCCGATTGAATCCAAATTGCCAAACCCTCCCCCAAGGAATCTGGACCACTCTGTGAGTTGCGAGTATTGCTCAGGTGCTCCGGGACATGACACAGAAAAATGCTGGCACTTGAAAACGGCCATCCAGGAGCTCATTGACACCCGCCGAATTGAAGTGCAAGCCCCAGAAATGCCTAACATCACCCAAAATCCATTACCAACCCATCACGAGACCCATATGATTGAGCTAGTACAAAGGGGAGAGTATAAGAAGCCTTCACAAACCGTAATGATGATCAGGGCTAGTGAGGATAGATCAAGTGAGAAACTAACAAGGGGGAGAGCATTGATCAAGGTAGACGAGACAGTTAGCAAACCAGTTGTGGTGGTAAAGAAGGAGTTTTTGAGCAGTGTTGCAGTAAAATAAGAACCAGCTAAAGTGGTAGTGTCGGGGGCGGCTGTCAAGCCCGTTGTGATAGTAAAAGGGGCCCGCACAGAGCCGATTATCATCAAGCCAGTGACTCAGTTACCAGTAATCAGTGAAAAGGCCGTCCCATGGAATTACGGCCGAGTGATAGTGACGTATAAGGGGAAGGAGGTTAAGGAAGAAGTTTGTGAAATCCATGGGCTGACTCGCTCAGGAAGATGCTTTGCTCCTGACTAGCTGAGAAAGGCTAAAATCATCAAAGATAATCCAGTACCAGTAAAGAAAGCCGTAACTGAAGAAGAGGCAGAAGAATTCTGAAGAGATGAAGGCACAGATTATCCATGTAG
>NW_017675087.1:0-24516 GCF_001879085.1 Nicotiana attenuata
GTTTCAGCAGTCAGGAGCCCGCCTGGAGAACAGAGGCATACATTTCAAGTTTCAGCAGTCAGGAGCCCGCCTGGAGAACAGAGGCATACGTTTCAAGTCTCAGCAGTCAGGAGCCCGCTTGGAGAACAGAGGCATACATTCCAAGTTTCAGCAGTCAGGAGCTCGCCTGGAGAACAGAGTGCTGCAGAAAAAGACAACATTACAACTTGCGAGTATCAAGATTCAGATCGGAGTGCACAGCAAAATCAGCTAAGACTCAAGATCAAGTTTCAAGAGAATTATAGATAGGAATCTTGTAACTCATAGTTGATAGGCATAGCTAGCTTAGCTTTGATTTTCCTTTAGGTGTAATAAGGAGCTCAGCAAGCAGAAACAACAGCAACAACAGTGAAATCACAGCTTCCTGGTAGTCCCAGCTACCAAACCTTCCAGAACTACACTGACCTGATTCCTTTATAGCCAAGGATATGTAGGCAACCTTTGAAGCAGTGTTCGGTCGGACAGTTTTCAAAAATGCTTCCCACGGAGATTGAACGGGCAAAAATCGCTCGTATACGCTCACTTTATCTTTGCCCGAAAACTCTGCGTGTTTTCGAGCAAAGAGGGGCAGCTGTGAGCACATAATTTTTGCCCTATATGAATTACTCCCATAAATTCAAACAAAATGATTTTCTTCATTATTCTGCAATTTTGTGAATTTTTGTGTTATTTTTTCGTTAATTGTTTGCATTTTATTTGTGCAGTTAATTCATATGAAAATATAAAAAAATACACTTGACAGTTGCATTAGGATTTAATTTCATATTTTTAGGATTAATTAGTAGTTAAGGGAAAATATAAAGAAAATAACAAAAATAGTTCACTTTTGCATTTTTAATTGTTCACGAAATAGGTTTTAAACAATTTTAGGAGTTGATTAGTTTAACTTTGAAATATATTAGGACTTCATTTTTATAAAATCAGAAAATAAAATACAAATAAATATATAAAATACAAAAGTGAAAACAAAACAAATTTGAATAAAGAGAAAATAAATAAAAGGAATTAAAATAGATAAAGAATTGAATTAAAGGGATTAGAATTGTGGACCAAATCTGATTGTCCAAGCCCAAAATCACGCCCAAACCAACACACACCCATCCCCATACCCGTCCACAGCCCAATCCAATCCCCTACCCGGTCCAAATCCCCGTTCTCCCAAAACGGTGCCGTTTGGTCAAGATCTAATCCTGGCCGTCGAGGATTCATCATCCAACAGCCAGGAACTGAGGGATCACACGTATATAACTGTCCGAACCATGTCACCCCCGTATCGTCTCTCTCAACGCACCCAAAGACCAGACCCTGTAACACCGCCTAACTGATGCTTTGATTGTGTGTTTGGTTTGGGTAGTTCATGACTGTTAATGATAATTTGACATTAGTTTCAATTTCATTTGAATTGCTGTTTGGTTTAATGAATAAATTCAGCTTGGGTTAAGAGCTTAGTTAGAGTTAATTGCCATGCTTCGATTAGTTAGCTTGAGTGATTAGTTTAATTTTAGGATTGGTTTAGACTTAGCTAAATTTTTCAGCTCCTGTTAAACACTTAACCATAGTTATTTGACTAAGGTAAGAAGGATGGGGGTTAGTTTGACTAGACTTAGTAATTTCAGATTAGTGCAAGGATAATATGGGAATTCAATAGATAGGGAACCCTGCAAATAACTGATTTGGAAACCCCTAGAACATTCTAGATGGGGTTCCAATTAGAGTTTTAATAACTTAGTGCAGTGACTTGAGCAACAAGTCAACAAATAAGGGACTAATTAAGTGAAATCTGAAAAATAGAAGAGGGACTAAGGGGGTAAATGTCAAATCTGAAAACTTCCCTTAGTTTTGCCTATAAAAGGCAATCCCTGCTGCCTTGTTAAGCAAGTTTTGAACATCTGAAAATTCCCAAAATTTTTTTAGCCATAAAATTTCCCCCCAAAATCCTCTTGTAAGATCTGACCCTGCATTTCAAATTTCAAACCACAGAAGTTCAAAACTCTGCTTACAGATCTTAGTTCTATACAGAAAAACCAAAAAAAAAAAATAAGAAAACTGTCCAAAAATCAAAAATATAGCTACTGTTTCATTCATCTGAAAATGGATTCCAGTTATTAGCCACTGGTTCCCAGTTTGAGTTCAGTTCTACTGATTTGAAGGTTCAAGGGTTTTGTTGTTTGTTCGATTAGTTTTTGAGGTTTAACTAGTTGCTGTGGGTCATTTGCTGTTGCTGTTCGTTTCTTTTGAAATTTCCTGGTTGCTCTGGGCTCGGATTATTCCTGTATTGGCTGGTTGTTGCTGTTGTAATTGCTGTTGCTGTGTTTGAAGTAGTTCTTCAGTGAAACTATTGCTGATCTTCCTCTTTTTCTGTTATAAAATTAGTTCCAGGTATTGCTTCTGATCTCCCAATGAACTATGAAGGCCTGATGTAATTTTGGTTGAAGGAATACATGAGGAAATGTTTCTTGAATTACTGTGTGAAGTCAAATCATGGATCTGTTCTGCTTCTAGCTGTTTAATAAACAAAGTAGTTTATTTACTTGAGGTTTTATATCATTTGTATAACTGAACTGTCAATCAGTAGTGGACTGACTGAATTATTAGAATAGCAACTTTCCTTCGCCATATTAGTATAGTTTCATTCTGTGCAGAGTAATATGGAAATCAGACGTTAATTAGAGTAGGAGGCTACTTTGTTTGGAACTTGTGACTGTCATTCATAGCTGATACCTGGAAATTCAATTATTACGACTAGTTAATAATTGTTAATTTGGATTAGTTTGTGTCACTAATGAAGTATAGTGTAGAGGAGTTCAATTCGTTTTCAATAATTCAAAAAAAAAACCCGTTCAAATGGCTTTAATGAGGCAGTATGTTAATCTCAGTTGGTTAGTGTAAATCTATGCATTTTGAACCTAATAGTTAGTAAGTACTAGTTCAATTTTGGGGCTGTTAATTTACTCTCATAACATAACCAAATCGTGTGGTCTACATTTATAATTATTGTGTTAATTTCAACTTATGCTCCCAGTGTGCTTCTCCTCTCAAAACATCTATGAACTTCTCAGTATATGAATACATTCGAGTTCAGTGGTGCTTTTGGTTTAGTTGAGTCGAGATTTTGGCTCAGTTCAATGCCCAGGCTGGACAGCCTCGCACCTCAGCCTGGGCCAATGGTTCAAGGCCCACCCTTCAAAATTACATAGGAATATGAGTAATTAATTCACAAATGTGAACTTGGGCCTTTGGGTTAGGTAGCGGGTCCAAGTTAAAAGGCTTGCCCTTTTGTTTGAATCCGGACTTGAACTCGAGGCCCGAAATTCATAATATTAATCAATTAGGATTTTTTTCTTTATTACTAGAGACAACAAAAAATATAGAAAAGCATAGCCACTTTAGGATTGGCCTTTAAATAAAAAGTGGGACGAGCCTCGCCAAATAAAAATGCATAAATTGCGGGGATCTCATTAAATGCTTTATTAAAAATATCTTAGAAATTCGGGACATGCCATTTAGCGAATTTTCATGGCTTCCCGCAAAGTTAATAAGACGCTAGCCACTTTAGGCACGCTTTTAATAATTTTACCTTCTTAAATACGGGCGCACATTTATGTGATCCAAATCCAAATCCCAAAATGTTGAATAAGAGGTGTCGAGGATCCGGGTGCATTTCATGTGACGTGATCCAAAAACACGCTCTTAAACTGCGTTCACTTTCATAAAAAATTAATTAAAAGCGGTTAAACAAATTTTTAAAATCGCACCATAGGATGACATGTATTAAAACCAGACTTTAACTAAATATAGTAGTTGAGCGACCGTGCTAGAACCACGGAACTCGGGAGTGCCTAACCCCTTCTCCCGGGTTAACAGAATTCCTTACCCGGATTTCTGGTTCGCGACTGTTAAACAGAGTCAAACCCTTTCCTTGATTCGGGATTCAAACCGGTGACTTGGGACACCATAAATCTCCCAAGTGGCGACTCTGAATCTCTTAATAAGCGAATCCCATTTCGATTGTCCTTTAATTGGAAAAACTCCCTTTATTATACCCTTCACGGGGTGTAGTAAGCGAAAAAGGAGGTGTGACATTACCTACTGTTCTTCAGAGTTGTTTTATAACTTATTCCCATAATCATACCTCGAGACCGTCATAGGTCGAGGTCGAGACTTAGCCTACACACTGGTTTGATCTACTTTACTCTTTAATTTATCTATTTAATCCCTTGTTTATTAACTGGCGTTGAATTAAATCACGTATCCTTAAAACCATAATACAAGTTTAATTGTTACTCGAATTTTAGGGTAAACAGTTTGGCGCCCACCGTGGGGCTAAGGATAATAGTGATTGTTTCAGTGTCGATTCTGATAACACACGTTATTTTCACACTTGTTCTTGTCAAGAATTTTTGCTCTCAGGTTAAAGCATGTCAAACTCACAAAACACACCCGTACATGGTGATGATGGTCTTGGATTTCACGGGGAAAACAACAAAGTAATTGCTCGAGGAGCCAGGGTGCCACCGGCTAATCTCGGGGAGTACCTGTAGTCGATATCAGTTCGCACATTGTTTTGAATGCGGATTTAGGCGTGGACCCCGAAGGGAGTGTGCGTAGGGAAGGCCGATCTGGTGGCCAAGGAACACAGGGCGTAGGAGACGGGGGAGTTAATCTCCAGGTAATATTCGAGATGCTACAGGCTCAGCAGGCCGCTATTGCTCAGCTTCAAAGTCAACATAGAACTCCGAGTGTGGTCGAGCCGGAAATCACTCGCCGTACCGAGCCAGTGCCGGAAAGGTCGAATGGTAACAGATAAGGGACTGATTCTACAATTATGAAAATGCTCGAGGAGCTCACCAAAAGAATTGAGTCGAGAGAGAAGAAAATCGAAGATAATGTTAAAAAAGTGGAAACATACAACTCTCAAGTTGTCAGTTACCGGGGGCACCCCCAATCTTAAAGGGTTTGGATTCAAAAAAGTTCGTGCAGAATCCTTTTCCTCAGAGTGCGGCTCCGAAGCCCATTACTAAGAAGTTCCGTATGCCAGATATACCTAAATACAACGAGACCAACGATCCTAATGAACATATCACTTTGTACACATGCAGGATAAAGGGAAATGACTTAGAAGACGATGAGATCGAGTCCGTTTTGTTGAAATTTTTTGGGGAAACTCTATCTAAGGGAGCAATGATTTGGTATCACAACTTGCCAGCGAATTCCATTGGCTCATTTGCCATGTTAGCAGATTCTTTTGTGAAGGAACATGCTGAGGCCATAAAGGTCGCAACAAGAAAATCGGACGTTTTCAAGATAAGACAAAGTGATAACGAAATGCTGAGGGAGTTCATATCCCGATTTCAAATGGAACGCATGGAGTTGCCACCGATCACAGATGATTAGGCCGTTCAAGTTTTTCACCCAGGGGTTGAACGAGCAGATTTTGATAGCGTCACGGCAGTTGAAATAAAAGTTGGTCGAGTATCCAGCTGTAACATGGGCAGATGTGCACAATCGATATCAATCGAAGATCAGGGTCGAGGACGACCAATTAAGAGCCCCTTCCGGTTCAGTACATCCAAAAGGTTGGCAGTTAAAATCCCGAGGGACATCGACAGGGAACCAAGGTCGAACAGGGAACGATATCAACCATATATCGCAGATCGAAGGAACAATGGCTCGGGACGCAATCCCTCCGGAATGATCGACGAAACGATCGAGGACAAAATTCTCGGGGACTTATGAGCAAAAGTGGTTTTGATAAGCATGACGATCCCATAGAGGCACCTTGGTTATCGGAATATAACTTTAGCGTCGATGCATTAGGCATTGTATCGGCAATGGAAGGATCAAAGATACTAGATGGCCCAGGACCATACAAACCGATCCTTCCCAAAGAAACCCAAATTTGATGTGCAAGTATCATGACACGATGGTCACAAGACCGAGGATTGAAGGCAATTAAGGGAGGAGGTAGCCCGTCTATTCAACAAGGGCCACCTTCGAGAGTTCCTTAGCGATCGAGCCAAGAATTATTTCAAAAACAGAGATGCCAACAGGAAAAATGAACAGGTGGAACCACAACATGTCATTCATATGATCGTCGGCGGGGTCCATATTCCACAAGTGCCCGTATTCAAACGCACTAAGGTATCAATCACTAGGGAGAAGCGGACCCGGGATTATGTGCCCGAGGGCTCCTTATCATTCAATGACAAAGAAGCAGAAGGCATTTCTCAACCACACAACGGCGCTCTAGTAATTTCTATCTTATTAAATAAAGTGCAAGTTAAGCGTGTTTTAGTGGATCCAGGTAGCTCGTCGAATATCATCCGATCGAGGGTCGTGGAGCAACTTGGCCTACAAGATCAAATTGTGCCCGCAACTCGAGTCTTAAACGACTTCAACATGCCCAGTGAAACGACTAAAGGGGAGCTTACTCTACCGGTGAACGTGGTTGGAACCATTCAAGATACCAAGTTCCACGTGATCGAGGGCGACATAAGATACAATGCCCTACTCGGAAGGCCCTGGATCCACAATCTGAGAGCAGTCCCTTCGACTCTCCACCAAATGATGAAATTCCCAACGTCGGACGGTGTAAAAACAGTGTACGGGGAGCAGCATGCTGCAAAGGAAATGTTTGCGGTCGATGAGGTAGTACTGATATCGACGGAAAGGTCTAGCATCAAAGGTAAACAAGAAACCAAATAGCAATCACAGCCACCACCCTCGACCGCATCGGGAAAGCAGGAGATAGAAGAAGAAGAGGAGGATTTTCTAACCCCTCAAACCTTTAATGTTCCCGAAGACTCCGACGCCACCAATATCAAACTTGGTGAACAGTCGAAGAGCTGGAACAGGTTATACTGATCGAGTACTTGCATGGGCGACAGGTGTCGATAACCAATTTTTCCCTACGTATTTTTTTTACTCAAAATGCTTTCAAAATAGCATGTGTATGCATATATAAGCATGCCCAAGAGTTTTGATATTTTTCCCTAATTTTTAAGATTTTTAAAATCAATTTATTGTCTATTTCTAGCAGTATAAAATCCAATAATTGCTCCCAGGATTATCATTTTGGGAATAATTTATCTATATTCTCATATTTACACCAAAATATAATTAAGGTGATTTTTTGCATATTTTTATATAAATTTAATTGGCATTTTTAAAAGCTAAATTGCGTATAATTGCAATTATAGCCTATTTTACAATTAATAGCATTTTACAATTACAAAATCATTCCCAGTATTTTTAGATTAATGATTATATATTATTAATTAGTTCAGTGTTTTTAATTTGTTTTAAAATCAGTTTAATTATTTTATAAAAATTAAAAGGGGAGAAATTGGTTATTTAATACATAGCCATTGTAGCCTCAATTGACCCCAATTCCACCCCAATATTAAACGACCCAATTTTGATTTTGACCCGAACCCTTAGCCCTATTTCTTAAACCCATCCGGTTCTTTTTAAATCCTGGCCGTTGATCGTTTGATCAATGGCTGTAACTCGTTCTTTCCTTTTTTAATCCCCTAACCCCTCTAACCCTAATTCATTTGCACAAAGACGCCGTCTCTAAACTCCCTTCATCTCCCATAAAACCTCTCTAACCCTCCGAAAGCCTAACCCTATTCCACCAATCTCCGTCTCACCTCCACCGGAATCCATAACACCCCTGGCCATGGATGGTCTGTGCTCCCTCTCCCTCACCCTCAGCTTGAGTTACTCGAAGTTTGGAGGCCTGACTTCCACGGTTTCCTTTAGATCTGTCTCAGATCTGCAAGATCTATGGCCTCTACGGCCATTTTCCGGCATGTTCAAGGCAATATGAGTCTCTTCGACTCAGGATCCGACTTTCCTCAAGACCTTCTCATTCTAGGGTTTTCTCTGCCATTTTTAAGCCTTCTAAGGTTCTATGCTCGTTCATTTCTTTTAGATCTGTGACATGCTTGGTCCTTACTGACGTTTTAAGGGTTTTCCCCAAATTTTCTTTCTCAAAACCGTTCAGATCCAATTTTTAGGGTTTCTGGGAAAAGTTTCTTTAAAATGTTTTCTGACTCTTTTGCTCTCTCTTATGTGTGTTTATACTCGCTTGTTTATTTCTTATTATGCTCAAGTTTGTTTTCTTATTTCGATTTTGCAAGATCTTTTGCTGTTCCTTGTTCACATGTTAACTAGGTTGTTTGTCCTTTACTCTTTGCTATGTGTTCGTGCTCTTTGATTTTGTTTCACTTTACTGAGTTTTGTTGGTATTTCTGCTAAGTATTGCTCTTACCTGCTTTGTTTAAACTTCTGAGATCTGTTTTGAATTCCAAGATTTTCTCAAGCATGCCTTTGAATCAATGTGTTTGCTATCGCGTATGTTTGCCTCTCTCAATGATTTCTCAGCTCTGATTCTATTTGAAACCCTAAAATTTGGGGGTTTCTCTTTGGGTAGATGGCACTAGGGTTTCACTTTGGAACCCTAGGTTTCCAGACTTACTGTGAGCCTGTAATCGAACTCAAATCCTACTTGCCTGTGGTTCTAAATCTTTCATTGTTAGACTCTTCTTTTGTTTGAACTGTATGCTTTATATATAAGGAAAACTTCCCTTTCAAAAGATTTCACCAAGAATTGATTTTGAAATCCCTTTAATCATGCTAGTAATTCATCACTGATTTATTTCGATTGAATCCCTTTTACCCTACTGGCGGTTTATTTTGATCCTTTTGTGTAAAAATCCTAGGCTTGTGATGTTTTCCTTAAAATACTTGGTCTTGTGTATTTCTTCTGTGATTCTGTACCAACGTTTGAATTATTTCCATATCTATATGACTCTTTCCTTAATTACTTAAGGTTCTCTGTGATTACAATTGGATCCGGGACCATTTTGATTGATTTTCAAACTGATACCTTATTTTTACTTTATAAAGAACACTACTATTCCATCTTTCCTTAATTACCAACTATGTATTTGACCCTATTTGTGCACTACATGGCTTCCTTACCTTAATCGAGCCTTAGTAAACTGATTTTTTCTCCTTATTTCATCTCAATTAGCCGTTTGACCTAGACCCTTAATTAAAGGAGTCTAGTTGTCTTAATTGATACTAATTGATTGGTTTCTATGTTTGTGCACTCTTTGCCTGCCTTACTTGTTTTCAAAAACTATATAAGGACCTAGTCCTCCCTCTTTCTATCATAAGGGAATTCTCTCATAATCAGAAACACACGAAAATACACCACTCACACACGGAACTCACTTTTCGAGCAATACTGTTTTTCTAATCCTGCTTTACTTGAGATCTTTTGGAACTGCTGTTTGCAATTCGGCTTTTTCAAGGCTACTTTTACTTACTTATTTCCTTTGAAACTAGTACGTCCTTTGTTTAAATATTCTGCTTCACCCCCTATGTGTTTACTTTATAGCTTCAGGCTTCTTGTTTACTTTATTGCTTACATGCTATAATTTGTGCTTCATATCTCTCTTCTTTGCTTCTGTTTCTGTCATGGATCCCTATCCCTATTCCCTTCTATGTGCTGAGTTAACGTCTTGGCATGACAGTATCCTAATTACTGCCCAGGCCATGACTTGATCCACAATGGATCCTAACTCTCAATGTTTGACTAGTAGGCTGGTCAGGGGTGTGCCAGCATCCCAATTGCTGGGCATGACCACCAGCCTGCCATGTCTCTCCCTGATTCCCTTCCCCTTATGCACTTACACTTACTCTTAGATTCTAAGTTTTTCCCCTCTCTTATGAGCCTTGCTTTGGGACCCTGAGTTCCCTCTGAACTTGGACATCTGAGAGCTGGCCTTTCCACACTGCACTATGCTCTTGATTCTGAAATGTTTTTGGGGTGTAAGCACTGCCCGGAGTCCCTTTGAGACTCTTGGGAACTTTGACACACTCCAAATATGAGAAAGTCTTTTGGAAATCTGATCCTGGAAGTTGGTTTATCTTATATTGTTGGACTTTGAGTCTGAATTAGGCTGATTAGATGTAGCTGTAACCGCTGCTGTAATTTTTTTACCTTTCTTCCATTCGGTTTGTAATAGCTTTGTAATAACTATTGGGGATGGATAGTGAAAAGGGATGGGGGAATGAATGCATGTAAAGGGTAGAAAGCATGCCTATAAGATCTTTTATAATTCTGCATTTCTGCATGTAGAGAACCTGCCTATAGGTCATTCACAATTTCTGCACTTCTGCATTTAGAAAACATGCCTATAAGCTTTTCTACGCTTCTGCACTTCTGCATTTCCGCATTTTAGAGATCATGCCAATAGGTTCTGCATATAAAATCATGCCTTAAGTTTTTCTGCATATACACACCATTAGGCAAACAATCTTAGGCTTAATAATAACCAACTCATTCTAGACATCATGTCTATAGGACTCTTGCATTTATATAACTGTTGACACTTAGAGATCATGCCTATAGGAGCAAACCAACTGAATCTGAATCGTCCATCTCGCTAGTAAGTCTAGAATCAGTGGTAAAGTCATTTTAACATCTGCAGAACTTTTGTTTGTTTCTAAATTCAATAATCCTCCTTAAAATCAGTACGCCTTCTGCATTGTTAGATATCCTGATCACAGATCTCACCTAGGCAAGCCAGTAGGTAATTGATTAACTGTATCAGTTCTGATAACTACATCTAGTCAAGATTAATTCGGACTCCTCATCTGAGAAATATGTGATGAATCAGCCTATCCTACGCCTTAATTTAATTAAAGACCTAACCAGTATCTGAAGTTATGCTATGTATTTGCATTTAAGTGAGGAGGCCTGTCTGATCCCTAATTGCTGTTTGTCTCCCCCTATTTGACTATATGTTTTGATTGTCGCCTATATTTTTATCCTTTCTTGAACTTCTGAAAAGCCCCAATTCCCTTCCCTTTAGGACTAGTAGTTCCAATGCCTCCGGAACTGATAGGATCGGGACGGGTAATAGCATGCAATAAGTAACGATACCATTCCGCGCTTCAATACCTCAACGGGGTGGGAAGGGTAGACATGGAGATGATGATCACGCGATAACACCATGCGTACGATTGACTACCGGTTTTGTGTGGGTGATCCATGTATTTTACAAACCTAGGACCCCCCTTTCTTTATGTAATTATTTTAGATTGACAATTTTCAGTTCTTTAAAATTTTGCATTTTGTTTCAGTCATTAAAATTTCCCCTTTAATTTTTGCACTGTCCTTTTCTTCTAAATAAAATTTTCTGCTCACCCACTTCTATATCTGATTGTTTATATTCATTATTTGGTCCCTTTTTTTGCACTTAGACATTCTTTCAAATAACTAGGAAATCACCTATTCAAAATTTCAGCATGCTTAGTAACCATTATACATATCTACTCGAGGTCCTTATGTGAAATTTGTCTTGTATGCTTACTTGCTTTAAAGTCACAATTTGTAGCATGGCCGGGAACCACACTAGTGGATCTTGAGGGGCGCCTAACACCTTCCCCTCGAGATAATTTCTAGCCCTTACCCAAACTTTGGTTTTCCAACTCAAACCCTTTTTAGTGTCCTAATGCACTTAATCATTAGGTGGCGACTCTTCAAACTCCAAAACCCAATTCCCAAAAGGGAAAAGAGTTGTCCTCCCAAATGTCATAAACCCGATTTCGCCTTTTAAAATGGAAAAGGGGGCATTCGACAAAAGGTATACTTGGGAACGGGGTTAACCCCCAAACTCAGGAAAAAGCTTATTCAATTTCTTATTAATAACATGGATTGTTTTGCTTGGTCCCATTTAGACATGACAAAGATCCCACCGGAGATAACAACACATCGGCTAAGCCTTGACCCCAGGTTCAAACCGGTGAAACAAAAGAGAAGGCCCCAATCCGAAGTAAAGCACACATTCATAAAGGACGAGGTAACTAAAATTCTCAAAATAAGGTCCATTTGGGTGGTGAAATACCCCGAATAGTTAGCCAATGTAGTCGTAGTCCCTAAAAAAGGTAACACACTTAGAATGTGTGTAGATTACAAGGATTCGAACAAGGAATGCCCTAAAGATTCTTTTCCACTGCCTAACATCGATTGCATGATTGATGCCATGGCTGGCCACGAGATCCTTACCTTTCTCGATGCCTATTCTGGGTACAATCAAATTCAGATGAACCCGGAAGACCAGGAAAAGACCTCATTTATCACCAAGTATGGAACATATTGTTATAATGTAATGCCCTTCAGGCTAAAAAATGCAGGAGCTACTTACCAACACCTAGTAAATAAGATGTTCGAAGAACAAATAGGTAAGTCAATGAAAGTTTATATCGATGACATGCCAGTTAAGTCCCTGTGCGTAGAGGACCATTTAGCTCATTTGCAGGAAACGTTCGAGATTTTGAGGAAATATAACATGAAACTCTACCCCGAGAAATGTGCTTTCGGGGTCGGTTCGGGCAATTTCCTAGGCTTCATGGTGTTGAATCGGGGGATCGAGATCAATCCTGACAAAACCAAGGCCATCGAAGACATCACCGTCGTGGACAGTGTAAAAGCCGTGCAGAGGCTAACTGGACGGATAGCTGCTTTAGGCCGATTTATCTCGAGGTCAGCGGATCGAAGCCACATATTTTTTTCTTTACTCAAAAAGAAGAACGATTTCACCTGGACCCCGGAGTGGAAACAAGCATTAGAGGAATTAAAGTGATACCTATCGAGCCCACCACTGCTTCACACTCCAAAGGCAGATGAGAAACTTTACTTATACTTGGCGGTATCGAAAATCGCGGTAAGTGGTGTCCTAGTTGGAGAAGAGCAAGGTACGCAATTTCCCGTTTATTATGTAAGTCGAACATCAGGAGAAGCAGAAACTAGATATCCATGCTTAGAGAAATTGGCACTTGCACTGATAAGCGCTTCTAGAAAGTTAAAACCATACTTTCAATGTCACCCCATATTTGTGTTGACTACTTACCCACTTTGTAATATTTTGCACAAGCCCGAACTTTTGGGTCGATTGGCCAAATGGGCCGTCGAACTCAGTGGATACGATATCAAATATCAACCCTGAATGGTTATCTAGTCTCAAATTTTAGCGAACTTCGTGGTCGATTTCACGCCAACCCTCATACCCGAAGTTAAAAAGGAACTCTTGTTAAAATCGGGCACATCATCGGGGGTATGGACCCTTTTCATAGACGGTGCTTCTAATGTGAAGGGGTCCGGGCTAGGCATCATTTTGAAGCTACCCACAGGTAGCACTATTAGGCAGTCTATCAAAACTTCTAGGTTGACTAACAATGAGGCCGAGTACGAGGCCATGATCGCAGGTCTCGAGCAAGCTAAAAGCTTGGGGGCAGAAGTCATTGAAGCCAAGTGTGACTCTTTATTGGCGGTGAACCAAGTAAACAAAAGCTTAAAAGTTTGAGAGGATAAAATGCAAAGGTATTTGGACAAGCTGCAGGTAACTTTGCACCGCTTCAAGGAGTGGACTTTAGACCATGTACCTCGAGAACAAAATAGTGAGGCTGATGCACTTGCAAATTTTGGATCATCGGTCGAGGAAGACAAGATCAGCCGCCGGGGACTATCGTCCAATTATTGAGATCTGTGATCGAGGAGGGTCATGCTGAGATAAACTCTACAAGCTTGACCTGGGATTGGAGGAATAAATATATCGAATATTTGAAGAACGAAAAGCTCCCATCGGACCCTAAAGAGTCAAGGGCCCTACGAACCAAAGTTGCTCGATTCACATTGGATAAAGATGGAACATTATATAAAAGGACATTCGATAGATCATTGGCGGTATGTTTTGGGCCGGGGGACACCGATTATCTTTTACGAGAGGTCCATGAAGGCACTTGTGGGAACCACTCCGGCGCCGAATATTTGATTCACAAAATCACTAGAGCAGGGTACTACTAGGATAGCATGGAAAAAGACACTAAGGAGTTTGTTTGAAAATGGGATAAATGTCAAAAAGGTTTGCACCGATGATCCATCAGCCCGGAGAGCAACTTCATTCAGTCCTATCTCCATGGCCATTCATGAAATGGGGGATGGATATTGTCGGCCCTCAGCCAACGGCCCCAGGTAAAGCTAAATTCGTTTTATTTATGACTGACTACTTCTCTAAATGGGTGGAAGCACAGGCGTTCGAGAAGGTCAGAGAAAAATAAGTTATAGATTTAATCTAGGATCACATCATGTGTCGATTCGGGATACCTGCCGAAATCGTATGTGACAACGGAATGAAATTCATCGGCAGCAAGGTAACGGAGTTCCTCGAAGAACATAAATTAAAAAGGATCTTATCAACGCCGTATCAATCAAGCAGAAACGGACAAGCAGGATCGACGAACAAGACTATCATTCAAAACTTAAAGAAAAGGTTGAACAACGCTAAGGGTAAATTGAGAGAAGTTCTACCCAAAGTCCTTTGGGCGTATCGAACGACATCGAAGTCCAGCACGGGGGCAATCCCGTTCTCCTTAGTATATGGCTCCGCGGCCTTAATTCCAGTCAAGGTCGGGGAACCTAGCATCAGATTTTGACATCCAACGGAGGAATCAAATCACGAGGCTATGAATACCAGCCTCGAACTATTGGATGAAAAACGAGAAGCTGTGCTTGTTCGGATGGCTGCACAGAAGCAAAGAATCGAGAGATATTATAATAGAAGAGCCAACCTTCGCCACTTCGGAATCGGGGACATAGTTCTAAGGAAAGTCACCCTCAATACTCGAGACCCAAACGAAGGGAAACTAGCCCAAATGGGGAAGGACCATATCGGGTCCTCGGTATCATCGGAAAGGGATCTTTCAAACTTGGCACAATGGAGGGCGAACAATTGCCAAACAGTTAGAATGTATCAATACTCAAACGATATTATTGCTGAGGTGGCCCTCTCACTTTTCCATTTGTATTTGATACTAACTTATTGTAGGTGTTCGATTGAAGACATCGAGAAAACTCTTCAACACGAAGACCTTAGGTTTTAAAGCACACGTTGCACTCTTTTTCCCTTAGATTGGTTTTTATCCCAAATGGGTTTCTTCGGCGAGGTTTTTATCGAGGCAACAATTGTGTGCTACCTGAGGAAATTTCAACAGTATCCAAGGCTTCTTTACAATCAACCTCGAATACTGGGGGGCATCACCCTCGGATGTTATATTTTTGAGAAAAATACTTTATGTCAAAGGGTCTCGATAGGGAAACTTTGTAGTGGCCCAAACGGTCGAATGAACCGTGTCCACATAGATTAGTCGAGCTGTCGCGCCCCCTTTTTCCCCCTTTCGCGGGGGAAAGTCCGGGTTTCGACATGCATGGGGGAACAACTCATTTCCTTTTGGGAATTGGGTATTTGAATTTGAAGAGTCGCCACCTAACGGATTAAGGTGCGTTAGGGCACCTAGAGTGATTAACTCATGTAACCAGCTTGCATTACCAGAGATTAGGGTAAGGGCTCGAAATATCCTTGAGGGGAAGGTGTTAGGCACCCCTCGCAGTCCATAATGGTGGGTCCAGGTCGAACCTAGTTATGTGAATTATTCAATTAACAGGTAAGTAGTCTAAGTACACATTTGCAGATAAAGGAGTTTACACAGTCTAAGCACACATATATAATCAAGGAAGTTTAGACCGTTCAAGCATATATATGAAAATTTTAGACAGTCTAAGTATGCATACTTAAATTAAATAAGTTTGAACAGTCCGAGCATACATAAATTAAGGAAGGGAAGTCCTAAGTTGGCTAACCTATAGGATCACATCTGTACAATACCCGGTAAGCCTTCCTCAAATAGAGGGGTTACACGTGGCATTAGCACACATGTCATCATATCCTTTTACTACCCATTACCCTTCCCTTAGTGGATATATAAGCGAGTTTAATTAACGAACTCTAAGCGTGCTTTACCCGTCCCTTCCTTGTGGTCCCGGAGGTGTTTAGGACCTTTATACTTAGGCAGTTCTAGACACTCCTAAGGTATTCAAAAGGTAAATCTAAGCGTCAACAAAGAACACATAGGACTATCAAATAGGGAAACAATTAGGGGCTCATGTTTTACCTCCACACATAAACAGATACGTAGCACGTCTCAAGCAACTGATTTTGAAGAAATTTAGAAAGCCTTAGAACATGATATCTAAATGAACCTCACAAATATAGAATGTGCAGCATTTGTTTTAAAGCGAAGTGGTAGAACCCTAATCAGGTTGCCTATTGATTTTATAGCCTGTTAAACCTGGACGATTTCACACATAAACAGAGCCCAATTTCACAGTTATAAGACCATTAATTACCTAAGGCTTGCCTAGGCGTGGGTTTGTATGCAATCATAATTCTGAAAACTAGTTGAAACAACTTGAAGTCAGTCAATCCCATAGGCATACTGATCTAGGCGATTACTGATACAGAACTGATTTCATGCATATTTATACTAGAACATGATACCTATGTGTTGGACTACTCTTAAACCTTTTATAGACAATTAAGCGACGTAGACGTGATTTGGAGCCAATACAAACAGAGTCCTAAATCAGGATTTCTAATGCACGGAGAGAGATGGTCATTTTATTAAGCATGATCACAGCAGTCGTTTAATTATAGAGTTCATAGGTGATTATGACTTTAGGCGGAATCAGAAATAAGATGACGACTATGACAAGTTTCCTAATATGCAAAGCAGTAAACATGATTATCCTAAGGCAGGATATCTAATGCACAGGTTTATGGCATAGCTTTTTAATACGAATAGGCATAGCAAACCTAGTGGCATGATATCTATTGCAGAATGTAAACATAGTGTAAACCTATAGCATGATTTCTACTGCGAATCAACACACATAAACCTAGAAGCATGATTTCTACCGGTTTCCCCACATAAATCATATATGAACCTCCCCTTTTACTAATTACCCCAAATATCTGTTTACAAAGAATATTATTACAACCCAGAATCAAATGAAGTACATAAGTAAATGGAACTACTCTATAGGGAGCCTAAATCAGGCCCAAAATAAACCTGGGGATGCCAGGCCTTTAATATAGTCTCAGAAGCCAAAGATCTCACAGCCAATAGTGTGTCTTGGTGTGTCAGAGTTCCCTAAGGACCTCAAGGATCCCAGGCAGTGCTTACACCAAGACCTTCCTCAGATAGGGATTGGTTGTGTGCAGTGTAGAAGGGCCAGCCCTGGTATGCCAGAGTTCAGAGAGATCTCAGGGATCCCTAAGCAGTACACACACCAGAGGGGCAGAATTTAATAGACTAAGAGTAGGGTGAGAGTGCTTGACATAGTTTTGATAGACTTAGTAAAATAGTTAGAAGTAAAAGAGATCCAGAAACAGCTTTCTTTTCAAAAAAAAATACTGGGGGTGACCAATTTTTAGAAGAATACTAGGAGTAAAAGCAGTAGTTTTGAAATCACCTTGAAGAAAGCATGTTCAACAAACAACTCAATTGGTCATAGAGTACTCAGATTCACACAACAAGTAAACTTACAAACAGGGGTGAAGGCGATTGTGAACATATAGGGCTGAAACCACATAAACAGAGAAGCATTTGATACAGCAAGTGTACAGAACCACCAGGAGTCTACTGAATCAGGTCAATCATGGTACTGGTCAGTTAAGACATGGATAAGGGATGTAGCAGGATCATGTTGAAGACACAGAGGTGTTGAACAGCATGGGACATAGAATCAGGAGTAATTGAAATGTACTAGAAAACTAAGTAGTTACATAGTCATACCCATTAAAGAGAGGGGGTAAGAGATCCAAGTAAACATGCTAGGCAGGTATTAAAGAACAAAGTGAAATTAGACATGCTGATTACACATAAGGCATAACTTAGCAGCAAATAGAGAAACAAGTTGAGTAACTAATGCAGGAATAAACATGGGTGTATAGATGTAGATCACATAAGTTTGAGTTTCAAAATTTAACTAGAGACATACCAGTTAAAGAAGAAAAAAGTGCACAATATGAAAAAAGCAGGTGCAAATCCATTATCTAGCCTTGGCTTTCAGCCAGCTAGGCCAACAATCAGCACAAGTAGCAAAGAAAGAGAGAGTGTTTGAATGTGTGTGTATGTGTATTCTGAACTACTTTTCGCGTCGAGGTAAAAAAGTAAGAGAGTTTATATAGCACTTAAGGGGTGAACGAAAGTAAGGTAAAAGAATCACAGTTCAATCAATTAGGAGCAATTAATTAGTCTCAGAATCAATTCCCATAGAGGAGTTCGGAATAGACCCCTTAATTTGGGGGGGGGGGGGGGCAATCAATTAACGGTAATAACAGGGGGTCCAATGAAGGTAAGGACTCAAAAACATTCCATGTAGGGAGTCAGTAGAAATCCCAAAACCATGCTGATAACTAATTAAGGCAAGTATGATCAGTTAAGGTCACAAATAAAGAAACAAATAAAATTTCAGCACACACTGATTTTAACAGGACATTTAATAGGAATCAATCGGTAAAATCTTCAAAGAATTCTAATTTTATAGGAAAGAGTTGTTCAGATTCCCTAAATAGAAATCAATTAAGTAAAACCTCACAGAATACCGGATTTAATAAGAAAAGCTGGTTCGAATCATCAGTAGAGATCAATTAGGCAAAAAATCCCAAGGAATACTGGATTTAACAGGGAAAACATTTGAATCCCTAAATAGAATCAGTGAGTGCAACTGATTCACAGAAATTAACATAATAGAAGAAATCAGTGTAACCATTAGAAACATCTAGGGTTCGAGCATACATACAAAGATTAACCAAATACGTAAAGAGATGAACAGATTAAACACTAAAAGTAGAAAATCATTTGAAGAATGTTTGGAAGAACCCTAGTTTAGAAAGAGTGACTAAAAATCGAAATAGTTAATTAAACAAGAGATTTTTAGAGGAAAACACCTAATAATACTCGAATCACCTCAGATCTATGATGATTTGAGAAGAATCGAACAGTAGTGAAACTAGGGTTTTCAGAAAATAACTGAGATGAAGAGAATCGGTCAGAAACCCATGGATTCATACTTAAAGCAAGAGGAAATCCATACTCACAAACGAAAGTTGCTTGAGACAAGCCAGTAAACAACTTTTAGGCCAGAACAAGGTTGAATCTTCCACGAGATTCTTCTAAGGGCTCATGAAATCAAAGAGCTAGGGAGTATAGGAGACCAGCGGTGGTCGGAGAAGGCACAGAAACACCATAGAAGGGGGGTCTTCGCCGGTGACGGCGATTAGGGTTAGGGTGAGTTGAGAGAGAACTGGAAGGGTGAGGGAAATGGGTGACGGCGGTCGAAGAGAAATGAAGAGGGGGGGGGGTTAGGGTTAGGTGAATTAAAATGGNGGCGGCGGATGGTGGGAAATGGAAGGGTTTGGGGGGTCGTTTGGGACTAAAAAAGGAAGGGGCTGTTTGTGGCCGTTGATCTCTATGATCAACGGCCGAGATTGAAAGGGTTTTGCGGCCGGATCGGGTATTAGGGTTTGGGCTGGGTAAACTTAAATTGAAATTGGGCTGGTATTGGGTTGAAATAGGACTAAAATTGAAATAAAAATAGGCCAGATTTTAAATAGCCACTTTTAATAACTACATAATTTATAAAAATAATAAATGAGTTCCAAAAAATATTTTCGTGTACTAAAAATGATCTAAAATAGTTGTTTAACATTTTAAAAATATGAAAGACCATTTTATGCATCAATAATGTAATTATACATTAGTATGGGCTATTATTGCAAAGATGTGTAATTTAGCCTAAAAATGTAAATATAATTACAAAAAATGCACTAAAAATATTTAAACACTATGTTGGCATAACAAAAGAATTTAGATGACTAAATCATCACAAAACTAATTTGAAGGATAATTATTGGATACTTAAAAAAGAGAAGAAATAAATTGATTCTGAGCTTTTAATATTATAGAAAATTTATAAAAATGCTTATGCGTGCTTATAACTGCATATGTGCTATTTTGAAAGTATATATATGTATTAAGAATATATGAGGAAAAATTGTGTATCAACAGCTGCCCCTCTTTACCCGCGAAGGATGAAAGAGTTTTCGGGTAAAGAAATGATGGCCAATTTTGACCGAATGGGATGTTTTGAAAGATAGAGGCTGGACTCTGGTCTTTGAGCTGCATACATATCCCTGGTTTTACAGGAATCAGGCCATGTGTATTTCCAGATCCATTGGCAGAATATACCGATGAAGTCATTACAAGAACGGACACGAGATTTCCGAATGGGTGAAAGAGTGGTTATGGTGAACGGTCAAGTTTGAGATAATTGAAAGAACTGGAGCGAGGTCGCTCCTGCTGGGATATCGGTTGCTTAATGGTCACCTGCAGATAAAGAGATGCTACGAACATATATTTTTGCGAAAATTTAAACATGATGTGGATTCCCTTCGGACCATGAAAGTTGTCTTTGGACGGTTAAGGATGAAGTCCTTAGACCATGATGTCCTGGGCCATGATTTGTGAGATAAGAGATTCGCAGGCCATGAAATGATGTTATCAGGCCATGAAAATGGTACCTCCGAACCATGTCGCCTTCGAATAATGATATGCAAATTTGAGAGATCCTCAGGCCATGGCATGGTGTCTTTCGGCTATGAGGATGATGCCTTTAGACTATGGCGCCTTTGGAAGGTTGGCGATATTTCAGCCCATGAGATGCAATAATATGATGCCAAAGTCAACAAGACAAGGCTTAGTCTTGTGAGGTTGAGGGCAGAGCTTAGCCCGAAAGAGGAGCAAATAGATAGTGCCGGAATAGAGCAACAATTATGCAAGGAGGGACAATGCTTAGTCCCATGAGAAGGCAATGCTTATCCTTATGCAAATATCGGAGACACAGCTTAGTCTCACGCAAGATGCTGGACAGGGATTGGTCCCATACAAATGGAAGGCAAAGCTTAGCCTAATGCAAATATGGAAGCCGGGCTTAGTCTCATGCGAGGTGGAGACAGAGCTTAGTCTCATGCAGGATGAGGGACAGGGCTTAGTCCCATGCAAAGAGAAGGTAGTGCTTAGCCTTGTGCAAATATGGAGGCAGGGCTTAGCCTCGTGCAAGATTTGAGACAAGGCTTAGTCTCATGCAGGTGCGGGACAGGGCTTAGTCCCATGCAAAGATAAGGCAGTGCTTAGCCTTATGCAAATATGGAGGTAGGGCTTACCCTCATGCAAGGTTTGAGACAGGGCTTAGTCTCTTCAAGGATGCGGGACAGGGCTTAGTCCCATGCAAAGAGAAGGAAGTGCTTAGCCTTATGCAAATATGGAGGCAGGGCTTAGCCTCATGCAAGGTTTGAGATAGGGCTTGGTCTCTTGCAGAATGCGGGACAGGGCTTAGTCCAATGCAAAGAAAAGGCAGTGCTTGGCCTTATGCAAAATGGAGGCAGGTCTTAGCCTCAAGCAAGATTTGAGACAGGGCTTAGTCTCATGCAGGATGTGGGACAGGGCTTAGTCCAATGCAAAGAAAAGGCAGTGCTTGGCCTTATGCAAATATGGAGGCAGGGCTTAGCTTCATGCAAGGTTTAGGACAGGGCTTAGTCCCATGCAAAGAACAGGTAGCAAATAAGAGTAGAGTATTTCTTAGCTTGAGATCTATTCGGTGTCCGGTGGCCTGATTGATAGTGGTTTCGCTGCATGTACATATTTGCGAATGCTACTGTTACATCAAATGCCTGCGTTCAAAGAAAAATTGTAAGTTTTGTAAGGGGAGGTTGGTTCGTGCCTTTGTCTGCTGGCTTTACTCCTCCGTTCTGGAAGCCTTGTTTGAGTTTCCCTGGGTAACCTGGCTGTTACAGAAATAGAGCTTTTGCAAGTAATATGCTATTATTGATGAAAAATAGAGTTATTTTAGAAATATGGTAAAATATCCAGTAATTTTAGAAGAACTAGTGACTGTAACACATTTCAGAGACATTACAGCTTTCTCGTGTTAGAATTTTGAGGGTCCTCCTCAAAATTCTGCCCCAGTTTGGTAGATGATCCTTCGGCCGTTTGCGAGTGACGAAACTTGTTGAACCTTCTTTGGAATTTTGAGAATCCTTCTCCAATTTCTGACCGTCTAGCATATGCTGGCGTTGGCTGAATTCGCTCTAGAATTTTGAGGGTCCTCCTCAAAATTCTGCCCCAGTTTCTGATCCTGGGGAAATGGAAATTTTATTATGATATGACCGAACCCACAGGGCTGCCTACGCATCCTATCTTAAACGGGAATCAGGTCAAGCGTAGTTCAATTACATCAGATGAAGGAATGTAAATAGTCTAAACATAGTATCTCTTTACTGCGTCGGAATTGACTGGTTTTGGCCAGATTTCTCCGTCCATTTCTGCAAGTATGAGTGCTCCTCCTGTTAGCACCCTGTGAACCATATAAAGACCTTGCCAGTTGGGAGAGAATTTCCCTGTATCTTCATCTTGATGCGGGAAGACCTTCTTCAGTACCAGCTGTCCTGGTGCAAACTGTCTTGGTTTGACCCTCTTGTTGAAAGCTTCTGACATTCTGTTCTGATAAAGTTGACCGTGACATACTGCGCTCATTCTTTTTCCATCTATAAGGGCCAATTGCTCATAGTGGCTCCTTATCCATTCTGCATCGCTGAGTTCAGCTTCCTGTATGATTCTTAAAGAAGGGATCTCTACCTCGGCTAGGATGACAGCTTCGGTACCATAAACCAGCATGTAGGGAGTTGCTCCGGTTGACGTGCGAACCGTAGTGCGGTATCCCAACAGAGCAAAGGGTAGCTTCTCGTGCCATTATTTGTGGTCTTCTACCATCTTCCTTATTATCTTCTTGATATTTTTGTTGGCGGCTTCTACGGCTCCATTCATCAGAGGTCTGTATGTTGTAGAGTTTTTGTGCCTGATTTTGAAGGTTTCACACATGGCTTTCATCATATCACTGTTGAGATTGGCGGCATTATCAGTGACAATGGACTCGGGGACTCCAAATCGGCAAATAATACGATCCTTGACAAAGTCTGCAGCGACCTTCTTGGTTACAACTTTGTAGGATGCAGCCTCTACCCATTTTGTGAAGTGGAACCTTGTCACACCTCCTTTTTCTTACACCCGCAAGGGTGTAAAGGAGTTTTTCCACTTAAAGGACAATCGGAACGGGATTTATTATTAAGATTTCAGAGTCGCCACTTTGGAGATTAATGGTGTCCCAAGTCACCGGTTGGATCCCGAACCGAGGAAATTATGACTATGTTTAACAGTCCGCGATCCAAAAATCCGAGTAAGGAATTCTGTTAACCCGGGAGAAGGTGTTAGGCATTCCCGAGTTCCGTGGTTCTAGCACGGTCGCTCAACTATCATATTTGGCTTATTTACCTGATTTTACAACATGTTTTAGTCTGTGTGCTTTTCAACCGATTTTATTATTATTATTTTAAAGAGGATTGCAACGTCGTGAAAATATGTCTCGAACCGCGTCACATAAATGCACCCGCGATTTTTGACACATTTAAACTTCGTTGAGATTTGGATTTGGGTCACATAAATGCGCACCCGAGTTTAGGAAGGTAATGTTATTAAAAGACGCGCTTAAAGAGGCTAACGCGTTATTATCTTTGGGGAAAGCCGTGAAATTCGCTAAAACGGCTCATCCCGAAGTCTAGGTATTGTTGTATAAACATTTATCGAGGGCCCCGCAATTTTGTTTGTTTTGTTTGGCGAGGCTCATCTCGTTTTATTATTAAAAGGCAAACCTAAAGTAATCTACAATTTTCTATCATGTATTGTCTCTAAAAACAAAGGAAAGGCCCTAATTAATTAATTATTTTGTTACTAAACCATCATTGAAAGTATTACATCCCAATATTAAATCAAAGTGCTTTAATAATCAACATAAGAGCTCCAGCCGACTGGGCTCCAAAACAGCCCAAAGATGGAGAATGGCTTAACCTTGCAAAAGGGGAAGGGCTGTCTAACGTTGGGCTTTAAACAGATTCAGGCCCAGGTCTGTCCAAACAGAGGCTGTTACGTTTGGGCTCCTAAATGAGCCCAAATCTTATACTGATGCTATTTGAATCTCAGCCTACTGATTTTTAAACTCACAACAGCCTTAATTATTGGTGAACATGTAACCATTTCCAAGTTCATGCTAATTTCAACATGCTGACTTTTATACGTGAATTGAATCTGTAGGTGAGTAATTAAAATATTTACTGTATTTAAACTAAAAAGCAAGTTCGATCTAACAATAACACAGCCCAGCTGTTTATTCTAAATTCAACTTCTAATCAGTAGCTTATTGAACTAACACATGAGAGCAAACTATGCTATATTAAGCTAACGCTAGATATTCAAAGTCTCAAACAGTCCAGGCGACTCATGCAGTCCAATTATATACAAATTTATCCATTAAACAACACTGTCCTACGCATATAAAGTACGACAGAACAGGAAAACGTAAAGGTCGATTCAACTACATTCGTCTTTTTCACTTCTTCAACATCAAATTTACATTGATTCCTTCACAGTTCATACGAGATCAAAGGAGGT
>NW_017675087.1:27707-50584 GCF_001879085.1 Nicotiana attenuata
GGAGTTCGGAATCGGGTATACGACATTCGGGAGGACAACTCTATTCCCTTGCGACAATTGGGTTTTTTAGTTTGAAGAGTCGCCACCTAATGATTATAGTGCATTAGGACACTTTAAGGAAGAATTTGAGATGAAGAACCAGAGTTTGGGTAAGGGCTAGAAATTATCTCGAGGGGAAGGTGTTAGGCACCCCTCAAGATCCACTAGTGTGGTTCCCGGCCATGCTACAATTGTGACTTTGAATGCAAACAAACAAGTAAACAAGCAAGCATTGCAATTACGAGAAAACTATTACAAATAAGGAGCACAAAAGGTTAAAAAAAGTGCTGAATTTTAGGGAAGGAGCGGTTTAGTTAAAAGTGTAAGTAGGAAGAAGTCAAGTACTTAGTGCGAACAATCTGAAAATTATGTGAAAAACAGAAGTCGAAAGTGCAACAGCTTTTTAAGATTCAGAAAATTGTTAAACTAATAAAGAGGGAGGGGGGTCCTAGGTTTATATATTACATGGATCATTCGCACAACACTTGTACTCAATTGTACGCATAGTGTTATCGATGTAATCATCATCTCCATGTCTACCCTTTCCCACCCCGTTAAGGTATTGGAGCGCGGAATGGTATCGTTTGCCTATCGCATGCTATTACCCGTCCCAAGATATCAGTCCCGGGGCATTAGGACTTCTAATCCTAAAAAGGGGAGAAAGGGATGGGGGCCTTTATGGAGTTTAAAGGACAAAAATTCTAATCGACATTCAAAAACAAGTAACAAGTAAGGGGAATGAACAGACAAACAGGTAAGGCTCACATAAACCCCGTAAAACAGATAACATATAGTTTAGCATGCCTTTACACATACTGGTTTAGTCTTTAAAATTAAAAATTAAGCAGCGAGCGGACTGGTTCGATACATACGTTTAGACAGGAAGCCCACATTAGGCAACTTGGATCCAATTGTCAGAACTTATGGTATTTTAAGCGAGTGATTAGAAAGTACTGGTTCTAGAAAAGTAGTCTAATGCCGGAAAGTACAGACTGCAGTCAGTTTAGAAATAAGTTTTAAGAGAATCGTGAGTATAAACCATAAAAGGAGTTCCAGAGTCAGAAATACTTAAGGAAAGAGTAAACTACAGAACTGTTTTAAAGACAATTTCAGGAAGACCAAAACTTAGTTGGAAAATGTTTAGGCAGAATTTTAGAAAGAAACCATTTCAGAAGAGGTGCTGATTTAAAGAACTCAAATGTATACTGATTCAAAAGAGTTTTTGTCAAAAGAGTTTTTGTCAAAAGATTGAGGCTGAAAACATTAAGACATTAGGGACCAGTTAACAGATTGTTATTGCTTAAGAAGAATCGGACGAACTTGATGCGGAATCCTATGATATCTATATCTGATTTAAAAAGTCTGTTAAGAATTGGTAAGAAGAGGTAATTATTTAATCACCCTACAGTTTGCCTAAATGCACTGATTACATGAACGTTAAGGTCCTATAGGCAGGATTTCTAGATGACCTATATCACAATTAAACGTTAAACCCTATAGGCATGGTATCTAGGTGACTTGAATCAGAAACATCGAACCATCTTATGTGCAGTATCTCTAGTGAAAAAATTAATGTCCTAAAGTCATGATATCTACCCTTTATTGATGCAAGAAAGTAAAACCCCTCCCACACCCTTTTACTAGATTTCCCGAGTTCTATACAAGTTATTACAACCCAATGAATCAACTGAAATAATAGAAATACATCGAAAACTAACATCTAGATCCAAGCAGCCCAATTCAATCTTAATGTCTAATAATATGTATTTAACCAACCCCGGGGTCCAGATCTCGAATGCCTTCTCATTATGCAGGGTGTTTCAAAGTTTCAAGGAACCTCAGGGATTCCAGGCATTGCTTACACCCAGGATGCCATTATGAACAGGATGGTGCAGTGTGGAATAGTCAGCCCTCAGGCATCCAAGTTCAGAGGGAGCTCAGGGGTCCCAAAGCATGGCTTGCAAGAGAGGGGCAGAACTTATAGCTAGGAGTAAGTGCAAAGTGAAAGGGAATTAAGGGGCCATGACAAGTGGTGGGCATACCTAGCCATAAGGTAGGCTGGCACACCCCTGACCACTTGCTAGATGAACAAGTTAGGAGCAAACCTTTTGATGGTCAGACAAAGGTCTGGATAGTGATTAGGACACTATCAGGCCTAAGTCAAGGCTCAAGCACATAGTGGGGAGAATGGGAAGTGGGAATTGATTGAGTTAAGGAGTTCAATGAACCCAGTTCAGGATCATAGACAGCAATATTGGGGTGCTGCTATGCCCTGAACAATAAACTCACATACAAAGGGGTAAAAGGGGTAAGGGAATTCATAACGCATCATATTCACAACAAACAAACAACTGCACAGATTATTTAAATGCTGGACTGTAAGAGAAGGGGAAACACATTATAATATGCTAGAAAACATGTGGACAGAATTAAACACATTGTTCTTGGGGCGTATAAATTAATTGAAACATACCGGTATAGAAGTAAAGAATGCAGAAGAAAGCGAGCAAAGTCCACAGCAGTGTGAGTATCAGAAAGAGAGAGTGAAATAGAATTTTGAACTCAGATGGTATTCTGTGTTCGTGTGTAAAAGTGTAGAAGGGTAGGCGTTTTTATAGTGTAGAGAAGCAAACAAGAAAGGTAAGAAAACCCTTTTAAAAAAATCAGTCTCAAATATTCTCCCTTTAGTCAAGGGATTTAATTTCAAACGGAAAAGTGTAAACAAGGAAAGAAAATTTGAATAAAATCCTTCACAGTAGCATAAGAAGGGAAAATACACGAGGTATATTTAAGGAAAGGTTTCAATAGTACTTTATTTGTAAAGAGAAAAGAAAGGGAGTCAATCAAACAATTAACCAAATCAAAGTACTAAGTTTAAATCGAATGAACCAAACCAGAAATAGGTAAAGAGGGCTTAACCAAAGAAAATCAGTGGCAATCAATCAAGACCCTATCAAAGGGATCCAAAATCAATCGAGCAATCACCAAAAACCTTGGAAGAGGAGCTTCTTGCATATAAAGCAAACAATTCATACAGAAGAGTTTAACATTGAAGTGTTTAGAATCGTGAACAAAAGAATACGAGTTCAACCAGAGACTCATAGTGAGTCTGAAGGTACAGGGTCCCGAAAGTGGAACCCTAATTCAATTTACCAAGAAAAACCCCCAAATTCTAGGATTTCCCCATCGAATTAAACATAGAAACGAGAAGGCAAGTGAACAGACTCAAGGAGTCTCATGAGAATCAGGCAAATACAATGGCAGGCTTGAAACAATGAAAGAAAGGAAACCACTTTAAGGCATGAAGAACATGCACAGAAAAACTTTGGCATTTAAGAAAACAAGCTTAACAAGAACACGAACATAGTCAGGAAAGCAAAACATCAAGAAACTCAGTAGTAAATATGCATGGTAGAAGAGTGAGAAAAACAGACTAATCATGTGAGCATACATATAAAAGTAGAAAGACAATACATGCGTAATAGAGGAGGAAAACATACGAGCATAATACATACAAACATCTAAAAGAAAAGAACAACAAGAATCAAAAGACTTTCAGAAACCCTAATTTTGAAAAAACCAACGATTTTGAAAAGGAAATTTGGGGAAAACACTCAAAACGTCAAATATAGCATAGGTCAACACAGATCTAGGAAAATAAACAAAGAAAGAACCTCGAATAGTTTAGGTTTCTGAAAAACCCTAGAAATGAGAAGGCGTGGAAAGGGTCTGGTCTCGAATAGATCTGAGCCATAGCTAGGCTCTTAAAGATCGAACACACCGGGACATGGCTGGAGAAGCCGCAGAACCACAGATCTACAACGGATCTAAACAGACTTTATCGAGGTCAGGCCTCGAAATCTCGAACAACCACGGTTTGGGAGAAAAGAAGGTAAGCACAGGATGTCCATGGCTAGAGAAGCCATGGACTCCGATGAGATTGGTCGGAGAAGACGACGGAGGCGATTAGGGTTTCGAGTGCTAGGGAGAGTTTGAGAGAAGGAGAGAGTTTGGGGGCGGCTGTCTGAGAGAAATGAGGGTTAGGGTTAGGTCGTTTGGAATTAAAAAGGAAAGGGTTATTTGTGGCCGTTGATCAAAAGAATCAACGACCTGGATTTAAAGGGATCCCGGGCGGGTTTAGTTTAATGAGTCAGGGGTTGGGTTAAATTGGAATTGGGCTGGCCCGATTGGGCATTAGGATTGGGGCCAATTGGGTTTAAGATTAAATTGAAATTGAGGCTATAATTGAAATGAAATGTGGCCAAAATTGAAATAGCCAGTTTTTCCCCTGTTATTTTATAAAAATAGTGAAAATGATTTTAAAAGAAAATTGAAGATGCTGAACCAATTAATAATACATATGTATTAATTTAAAAATATTAGAACTAATTTCACAATTATAAAACACTATTAATCGTAAAATAGACTATAATTGCCTTTATATGCAATTAGCTTTAAAAATACCAAACAAATTTGTAAAAATATACAAAAAATTACCTTAATTATATTTGGTGTAAATATGAGAATAAAATAAGTTATTCACAAAAAATGATAATTTTGGGAATAATTATTGGATTTTGTACTGTTAAAATAAATAATAAATTGATTTAAAATAAGGAAAAATACCAAAACTCTTGGGAATGCTTATATATGCATGTATATGCTATTTTGAGGATATTTTGAGTACATAAAAGTACTTAGGGAAAAATTGGGTATCAACATGCGCAGCCCAAGCGCGGCCACGCTCGTCACCTCGAGGAAACTTATTTTTAGGGGTAATTTCGTAACTTTGGGGGCAACTCTCCTCAACATATATGAAGCCCAGGTCGCCCAAAGAGAGGGTATCAAGGTTTTTGAAGGATTATTGAAGGCAAGAAAAGGCAAGAGGCAAGGCGGAAGATTCATCATAGAGTTTGACCTTTCTCCCTCTTGTTTTGATCATTAATGATGAATTCTACTGTTGTGATTGTGAAAACGATTATGCGTAGCTAAACATTTAATCTAGGGTTTTGATGGAACCTCTTGGAGGATGAATTTCTGATATGTTAATATAGATTTGCCTTATTAATTTCTCTATTTGTTCAACTATATTGTGATTGCTGTTGATTGAAGGGCCCTCAATCGGCTGTACCTATTTAGTATGCATTGCTAGGGAGAGAGTCTATATTTAGGTAGTTGTTGAACAACACCACTCCTAAGGTATATGAGGGATCAATACGAAGGGTTTAAAGGTGGGATTAGGGATAACGACACCTTGGGTGCGATCGAAGTGAGCTGCAACTAAGGCCAGCTAGCGTAATTCGGGAGAATATGTCTAGTATATTGTTGTAATTACTCGGGAGAGAGCTACAACAGTTAGAGTGCTCATGATTGATAGAGAAGATTTAGGCAAATTTATAGCAAACATAGCGGGAAGGATTCTGACAAGAGGGGAAATCATAACCTTAGACCATTCTCATTCTTGCTTACAATCAGTCTATAGCTAGTCTTAATTTATTGCATTTTTATTACATAATATTTAGTTAATAAACACCCAAATTGTTAATCAAATATCTCTGAAGATTGAATACGTGAATTTCTGTGAGTCCAATAGCTGTGATTGATAGGTTAGTTCCCTGTGGGATTCGACTCCGGACTTGTTAACCGGAATATATTTGTAGCAACTGCTTTGTCCTTTTTATAAGGCATAGTTGGGCGTGATCAAAATTTGGCGCCGTTGCCGGGGAATTAACGGTGTTATTGATTGCAGTTAAAAAGAAGTGCAAATTTTTAGTGTAGTCAATTTTCTTCAATTTAAACTGATCATTGAAATTCTAACATTTGTAGTCGTGGTTGTCACAGGTGCATGCCTAGAAACTCCTCAAGAACTGGAGAATTGTTCGAAGCATTATCAGATCCTGAGAAGGTGTTAAAGGCATTGAACCGTGCAAACAAGAAAGGCAAACAACAACAAAACTCAACCGAAAGAATTGAACCAGACATGGAAGAAGATAATCTAAACAACAGGGACAACGTGAATGACCCAATTGATCAGGGGGTGGCACCTCTTGTGCCAGAAGCAGCACTATATGACTGGGCACAACCCACAACTGAAAACCTAGCAACTGCTATTGTAGTCCCCCAGATACAAGCAGACTCATTCCAGATCACAAATAACATGCTACATCTGTTGCAGAACAAGGGACTATTCTCTAGGTCATACGTTGAAGATCTTCAGCAACATCTAAAGAACTTCCTCTCAATCTGTGCCACGCAGAGACAACACAATGTCACACCAGAAGCAATACGTTTGTTGTTGTTTCCATTCTCAGTGACAGGAGCAGCCCATACTTGGCTTAATTCACTCCCCATCAACTCCATCACTACTTGGGAGGAATTAGTCAAGCAATATTTGAGCAAATTTCATCCACCCAACAAGACTTCTCAACAAATTGATGAGATATTGAGCTTCAAACAGAGACCCACTGAGACGCTACATGAAACGTGGGAGAGATTCAAGGGTCTGCTGGTTGTATGTCCACATCATGGTATTCCGGAGCAGATGTTGGGGCAGAGATTTTACATGGGTCTAGCAGATACATTGAAAGCTAATGTTGATGCTTCAGCAGGTGGAGTTTTTTTGAGCAAGACATTCAGAGAGAGCAAGATCCTGCTTGACAAGATGGCACAAAACTCATGATGGACAACAAGGAACGCTCCAATCACTCCTGTAGTTCACCGAGTGGCTCTAGACCCAGCTAACTCCATAGCTGAAAATATGGCTACTTTGATGACACAAATGAGTATCCTCACCAAAAAAGGTGGAAGAATCAGGCCAGAAGCAGCAGGTACACATAGTTGATGCAACTAATGGGGGTCTATGCACACCATGCATTAATCAGCCATATGTCTTCTCATGGAGTGCTGAAGGTGAGAATCAACAATATCAGGAGAACATGAATTATGTGGCCAACTACGGGGGACCGAGACCAGGTGGTCAGAATTGTGGTCAGCAAAATCAACAATACAGGCCAGCTCAGCAGCAGTACAATAACAACAATAATCATGGGGCTATGCGACCACAGGGGCAAATGGTGCCTTACCAAAGGCAACAAGGGTACAACCAGCAAAATCAGCAGCAGGCTTATCAACAACCTCCACAACAACAGATCGTAAGACATGAAGATGGGTTTGCTAAACTCGAGGGTATGATGCAACAAGTGATTGGGTCCACTGGAAAGCTAGCTGACAGAGTAGACTCACATGAGTCAGCGATCAAAAATTTTGAGATCCAGTTAGGACAGATTTCCATGGCCTAAATAATCGTCCTCATGGGATGTTACCTGCAGACACCCAAATCAATCCAAAAGAGCAGGGCCCGAAGCAGCTGATGGCAGTGAGTCTCCGAAATGGTAGGGACTTAGATCTGGAGCAAGAAATTGCTCGTGAAAGCAGGGCGACCGAGACACTGGTGCCAGTACCCATTGAGATAGATCATTCAGCAGGTTTAACTGAGGTAACGGTACAGAATGTGCAAGAAAACACCAACAAGGAAGATGTGGTTGAGAAAGAGACTGAAGCTGCACTAGAACCGACAGTAGAAGCAGTGCCTGAACAAGAGAAAAGCCAAATTACAGGGAAGAAGCGACCTCCAACACCATTCCCACAGAGATTGGCTAAGTATCAAAAAGATGAGCAGTACAAGAAATTCTTGGAGATGTTGAAGCAAATTCAGGTAAACATTCCATTGATTTATGCTTTAAAGGAAATGCATGGGTATGCAAAGATGATGAAGGACCTGATGTCCCGCAAATTTGAATTCCAAGACTTGGCCACGGTTACACTGACTCAGACCTGCAGTGCTGTTATGACGAGACCCATAGCTGAGAAGCTATCTAACCCAGGGAATTTCACAATCCCTTGCACAATAGGCAACTTTGCATTTGCTAAGGCACTATGTGATCCGGGAGCAAGCATAAACCTTATGCCCCTAGTTATCTACAAAAGGCTAGGCATTTGAAGATCTAAACCTACGTCTATGCTACTACAGCTGGCTGACCGAACTATGAAAAGGCCCTCCGGTATTCTAGATGATGTATTGGTGCAGGTTGGGAAGTTTGTGTTTCCAGCAGATTTTGTAATCCTTGATTGTCGGGTTGACGAGGAAATTCCCATAATTTTGGGAAGCCTATTCTTGGCCACTGGGAGAGCTCTAATTGATTGTGAAACTGGAGAGCTCAAAATGAGATTAAATGATGAATAGATAACATTCAACGTGCAGAAATTATGCGCAGACCCGGTGAATTTGCCAATTGCTCTCTAATAGATGCGGTGGATGTAGTGTTGGAGGAGGATGATTCAGCATTGAGCCTTAAAGACCCTCTAGCAGCTTGCTTCATGAACTTAGACGAAGCTAATGGTGAAGACCTGGCAATGTGGGTACTTGCTCTTGAAGGCCAAGGTTTTTGGAAAATGGAGCTTGAATTTGAGCCTTTGCACTTGGAGGAAAGAAAAACTCCTCCAGCTAAGCCGTCAATAAAAGAGCCACCAAAGCTGGAACTGAAGCCATTGCCATCTCATCTCAGGTATGCATTCTTAGGACCTGACTCAACTTTACCTGTTATTATCGCATCCAGTTTGTTAGATGTGCAGGTAGAACAGCTTTTGCAGGTACTAATTGAGTGCAAGACTGTAATTGGGTGGACCATTGCAGACATTAAAGGGATCAGCCCGGCCTTCTGTATGCATAAGATTCTGCTGGAAGACGGGCACAAACCTTCCAGAGAACATCAAAGAAGGCTGAACCCCAACATGAAAGAAGTGGTGAAAAAGGAAGTGATTAAATGGTTAGATGCAGGAATCATATTCCCTATCTCTAACAGCAACTGGGTTAGCCCAGTGCAGTGTGTACCGAAAAAGGGAGGGATGACGGTAGTGAAAAATGAGAAGAATGAGTTGATCTCTACACGAATAGCCACAGGATGGCGAATCTGTATGGACTACAGAAAGTTGAACTTGGCCACCAGGAAGGACCACTTTCCACTGCTATTCATTGATCAGATGCTAGATAGATTGGTAGGGAGGTCTCACTTTTGCTTCATGGATGGGTACACGGGGTATAATCAGATTTCCATTGCCCCAGAGGATAGAGAGAAAACGTCGTTCACCTGCCCTTATGGAATCTATGCTTTTTGGCGAATGCCGTTTGGCCTATGCAATGCACCCGCCACATTCCAGAGGTGCATGATGGCAATCTTCACAGATATGGTAGAGGAGATAATGGAGGTTTTCATGGATGACTTCTCAGTGGTGGGGAATTCATTCGATAATTGCCTTGTGAACTTGAGGCGAGTTCTGAAAAGGTGTATAGAGACTAATCTGGTGCCCAATTGAGAAAAGTGCCATTTCATGGTACTGGAAGGTATAGTCTTGGGGCACCTAGTATCAATTAAAGGTATTGAGGTGGATCGTGCAAAAGTTGATGTGATAGAAAAGCTCCCACCACCCACCTCAGTCAAAGCAATCCGAAGTTTTCTTGGGCAAGCCGGTTTCTATAGGAGATTTATAAAAGACTTTTCCAAAATTGCTAACCCCTTGTGCAAATTGCTTGAAAAAGATCACCCTTTTGTGTTTTCTGATGACTGCAGGGTAGCTTTTGAGGAATTAAAGAAGAGACTGGTGACATCACCTATCATAGTTGCCCCCAACTGGGAGCAACCGTTTGAGCTGATGTGTGATGCTAGTGAATACGCTGTGGGAGCAGTGCTTGGGCAACAAAAAGATAAAATCATGCATCCAATATACTACGCATGTAGAACGTTGAGTGGCGCCCAACTAAATTACACTGTGACCGAAAAGGAGATGCTGGCAGTGGTGTTCGCATTTGACAAGTTCAGGTCTTACCTGATAGGCTCAAAGGTAATTGTTTATACTGACCATGCTGCTCTCAGGTACTTAATTGAAAAGATGGAGTCAAAATCGCGCCTGATTCGATGTGTGCTACCGCTGCAAGAATTTGATTTGGAGATCCGTGACCGAAAGGGAACGGAGAACCAAGTAGCTGACTATTTATCCAGGCTGGAAGGAGCTGAAAAGAAGGTTGAGGTAGAAGAGATTCTGGAAACCTTTCCAGATGAACAACTACTAACAATGAGTCTCGAGGAAGCGCCATGGTATGCAGACATTGCAAACTACCTGGTGAGCGGTATTGTTCCTTATGACCTTTCTTCTGTTTAAAAGAAAAAGTTCTTTCGTGATTGTCGTATATATTATTGGGATGAGCCTTATCTGTTCAGGATTTGTGTGATAACATGATCCGGAGATGTATCCCCAAGATAGACCAGTCTTCTATTTTGCAGGCTTGTCATGCGTCACCATATGGTGGGCACTTCGGGGGAGTGAGGACAACTGTGAAAGTCTTGGAGTCAAGGTTCTATTGGCCAACACTGTTCAAAGATGCACATCTATGGATAAAGGGTTGTGATGAATTCCAATGAACGGGGAACATTTCCCCGCAGACATAAGATGCCCATGAACCCAATTCAGGAAGTAGAAGTGTTTAATGTATGGGGGATCGACTTCATGGGGCCGTTCGTCAGCTCATATGGCAACAAGTACATACTCGTCACTGTGGACTACGTGTCCAACTTGGTGGAAGCTGCAGCACTCCCTATAAATGATGCAAAGGGGGTAATTGGTTTTCTGAGGAAGAACATTTTCACCCGATTTGGCACCCCAAGGGCAATAATTAGTGACGAAGGCACTTTTGCAATCGAGCCTTTATTAAGTTGTTGGAGAAGTATGATGTACGCCACAAGGTGGCCACCCCATATCATCCACAAACAAGCGGGCAAGTGGAAATCTCAAATAGAGAAATAAAGAGTGTGCTGACAAAAACTGTGAATGCAACTAGAATAGATTGGGCAAGGAAGTTAGACGATGCACTATGGGCATATCGAACCGCTTCCAAAACTCCAATTGGCATGTCTCCATACAAATTGGTGTTTGGGAAGGCGTGTCATTTACCCATAGAGTTGGAACATAGAGCTTGGTGGGCATTGAGAAAGTTGAATCTCGATAGTAAAGTAGCCGGAACAAGCAGAATAACATAATTGCATGAGCTGGATGAGTTCAGATATCACGCTTTTGAGAGCACAAGATTATACAAGGAGAGAATGAAGATGATACATGACAGGAATATTCTTGAGCAGAATTTTAAACCTGGAGATACGGTATTGCTATACAACTCGCGTCTGAGGTTGTTTCCGGGCAAATTGAAATCACGATGGTCAGGTCCTTTTCGTGTGGTTGAAGTTCACCCCACGGGAGAAGTAGAGATTGCTGCGAGTAATGACTCTCGCACATTTAGAGTCAATGGACATATACTGAAACATTATGTGGGGATGGAGGAAGTAAAGAAAGTGTCAGTGACCTATTTGATCAAACCTCCAAACTTGAGCGTACCTTAAATGCGCTTATCTGCATCGCGTCGCGACGTTAAATCAGGTGCTTCATGGGAGGCAACCCATTGAATTGTTGTATTTGTCGTGCGACGACACTAACTAAGGCGCTGGTTGGGACGCGTAGTGAGTTTAGTGTAGTGAGAATTTTGTTATTTTGATTTTTGTAAGTACTAAAAAGTGCAGGTGAGCTTGGGCAAGTGATAAGTCCATCCGAGGCTGAAGAGAGAGGTAAAAATTGGAGAAATATTGAGGCCCAGGTGCGCGGCCGCGCATGAACCGCGCTCAGACTGCGCATATTGCAATATATTCTGCCTCAGGTTTCCTCCCAGTAGCACAGCCGCGCTCAAACCGCGCATATGGCAAAGTATTCTGTTTCACAAGCGCGACCGCGCTCAGACCGCACTTGGACCGCGCTTGTACCTTTCCGCCTTCCACTTGAGTTTAAGATAAATTTTTTTATTTTACAACTTTTTATTAATTGTTTTGTCTTTTAATTGTAATATACTAACTTATCCCCCGCCCCCCAACCTGATATCTCTCTCCCTCTTCTATTCTACTCACCCCCAAAACCTAAACCCTCACTCCCAAATCAAAACACCCAACTCCTCTATTTCTTCCCAAAGAACCACAATCCTCATACTCCCCGTTAACGATCAAATCACACACAATCCACTCTCTTTTCTCGTCTAACAGTCTCTTCACCTACCCTAACCACATCTCTACCAGGTACTATGGTACCTTCCAAGAAAAGCCGAACCACCGGTGCTTCATCCAGCGGCCGAGCTGGATCCTCCAGAGCGCGCACTTCAACTCCTGCTCGTCCTTATGATAGTAACAAGATCGTCTCTGCCGCAGCTCAGGACCGTTTTGCTGATAATTCACCCAAGAAACCACTACCGGAGAGGGACATGGATATAGGGTCGCTCCAATATGGCTGTCCCAACTTGTACAATGAGCTGGTCAAGTGTGGGCTAGAAATTTTCTTTGAAGAACCGGATGATGGGAATTTAATGGTTGTGCTCGAGTTCTATGCTAACGTTAAAGAACATGTGAATGGTGTGGCCACAGTGCGCAAGAAGCATGTGAACGCCTCTGTTGAGGCTATTCGGAGAATATACCGGCTGCCCTCACCTGTGGCGGAGATGGATGATTACTATGAAGCCTATGGCAGAAAATACACTCAGTGGGAGTTATTCTTTGAAACAATTTGTGTGCCTGGCAAGGAGATTGTATGGATGAAACATGGGCATAAGTTCCATTCAGTGGCACTCACCTTTGAAGGGAAGTGTTGGATGTATGTCATTAACAACCGTCTGATCCCGTCCTCCAACACCACGAAAGTGAATGCCCCTCGAGCTGCATTGATTTGGTGTTTTATGAATGGTCACAATTTTGATGTGGCCAAGCATATTCACGATGAGATGTTTACTCGTTGTCCGGTGAAGAGATATGGTTTCTTCTTCCCTTCCCTAGTCACTAGGCTATGCCGGGCAGCTCGGGTGCCGGAAAACTTGGGTGTGGATGGAAAAGCACCGAGAGAGGCAAAGTTTCGAGTGAATAAGGTGACTATTGGGAAGGAGCCTGTGGCACCTGGTGGTGATGATAGTGATGAATCGGATGCACCTGAGGAGGGATAGGATGAGTAGGAGGAAGTGGGAGCTGAGTCGCCCACCCATGAGCATGTTGTGGAAGTAGTAGGACCATCTGGGGTCAGTCGGGTTACTCGGTTAGCAGCCTTAGAGCAGGAGATGGCAGGGTTGCGTACTACGGTCACTGACTTGGGGACGAGAGTTGATGCTTTGGCCACCCAGACTGCTAAATCAGAGAAGAAAATCATGGGCTGGATGTGTGCTTTGGGTCGGGCGTGTCACCTTGACCCTGGCTCTGTCTCCGATCAAGACTGATATGTCAAGGAAGTTCCTTTACCTCGCATTTATTTATTTTGTATGACAAGGGGACATGCCATCCTTTTAAGTGTGGGGTGGGGGATACTTCATTTGTATGTTGTATATATGTAGGAACAGAGCTTGATCTTGGTTTTTAGTTAGTTGTCTAAATATGTGATTCGACTTGGCCCGACAATGGATATCACTCGACGGGTTTCTTGAGGGTCTAAGTCGATAAAAAAACAAGAAAAAGAGAAGAAAAGATTTTCTTTTGTAGGTAATGTATCAATTCCCCCTTGGTTTTTCTTTGGACCGCGGTTCTTTTCCAAGGGTTTAGTTTGAACCGGGTGTAGTTATTTTTTTGTTATTTTTAGGTACTTATGGGCTATGAGCTGAGATGGAAAGAGAATCTCTTAACGTTGTTACGCCTTGAATACAAGAGACACTTTAGTGTGACGCTTAGCCTCAGTTGTTGATTCTTGTTAGAGTGCCTTAAATTGTATGTTCTTAACTTGACTTAAGTACTCAGACGAGAGGATTTTGATAAGCTAATCTGGAGTGAGTCATGTGCCATGTGTGTGTGAGATTTATTGTATTTTGTGCACTGCATTTGATGCCTAGAACTTGCCCCGTGTGTTTGCAAAGCTAAATAGTAGTTTTATTCAGTCTTGGAAGTGATATAGGTGTTTCTTTGTTGAACTAGATATGTATATTTTACCCGCCTAATTGTTATGTACCGTAGTTAATCCCTTTGAGCATGTAATCATGTTTCCTTGGAAACCACATTACAAGCCGCACCTAATTGTTTGAATGAACCATTTGTTTGAACCCTTTTACCTCCCATAAGCACTTGAATTGTGATGAACTGGTAAAAGTTAAAGTGTGGGGTGTTTGGTTAGGCTTTTGAGTAGAACTAACGAAATCAGGAAAAAGGTGAACCGTTTTGAATAAGTAAGAGCCACTTGAATATAAAAAAAAAAGAAAAAGAAAATAGTTACATTGTTGTACTAAATATATAGTCTTTGATAAATAGTGGCTCTTGATTAAGTGTGATTAAAGAAGCAGGGAGTTAATATATATTGATGTAAAAGGTGGAGTCTTGGTTTGACATAAATGTGGGGTTATGAATGTGAAAGTATATGTACTAAAGTGCTTAGGGAGGTGTAGTCACTCTTATATCCAAATGTATCCTACCCGTCCCTTGGCCTACATTACAACCAAATAAAGTCCTATTTGATCCCAGACTGAATGAGCTCGATTAGTAGAGTAGTACACTACGGGCAAGCCTAAGGTGCATCTTTTGTGGCATATGAATGTTCTTTCCGAAAGTGAGTGAATTTTGTCTATTTGAGTTCCTAATTGTTCTGAATGTTTATTGCTTGTAGAACTACTCTTGTTTGCGATGTGAGGGCACTTGATTCATGAAGGAAAGGTACATCTTGACCTCTGGAATGAGTAAGTGAGTAAGTTAGGAATATTGCGCGGCATGTGAGAGTCAACTCTTGAGGCAAAGACGTTACACTACTGGACTCAATCCTTATGGTATGTTCTTAGTGTGATACATTAGAGAAGTTGCTTAGTGAAGGAACCTCTGTAGAGTATGGCTGGTTTCTTGGGGACGAGCAATGGTTTAAGTGTAGGGTGTTGATAATAGGCTATATTCATGTAGTTTAGCGACCATTTACGCCCCAACTTAGCTATGCTTTATTGTTTTATGAAGGCTAAATGACAACAAATGGCTCTAATTATGAATTTTGTGCTTTGCAGGAGCAAGTCTTGAATAGGAGGACATTGAACAATGTTTGGAGCTAATTTAGAGCAAGGAAAGCCAATCGGAGGTGAATGCGCTTGAAAGAAGAAGGAAAAAAATAGAAAACAACTGAACTTCATGAGCGCGGGCGCGATCCAGCTGCGCTCGTCAGGCAGAATAGAACGTGATATGCGCGGCCCAAGCGTGGCGGCGCTCGTCACCTCAAGGAAAATT
This sequence comes from Nicotiana attenuata, assembly GCF_001879085.1. Taxonomy (NCBI): domain Eukaryota; kingdom Viridiplantae; phylum Streptophyta; class Magnoliopsida; order Solanales; family Solanaceae; genus Nicotiana; species Nicotiana attenuata. Next base: position 43,058 of record NW_017675087.1, read on the forward strand.
ATTTTCAGGGGGTAATTTCGTAACTTCGGGGACAACTCTCCTTAACATATAAGAAGCCCAGGTCGCCCAAGAGAGGGTATCACGGTTTTTGAAGGATTATTGAAGGCAAGAAGAGGCAAGAGGCAAGGAGGATGATTCGGCATAGAGTTTTACCTTTCTTCCTCTTGTTTTGATCATTAATGATGAATTCTACTATTGTGATTATGAAAATGATTATGCGTAGCTAAATATTTAATCTAGGATTTTGATGGAACCTCTTGGAGGATGAATTTCTGATATATTAATATAGATTTGCCTTAATAATTTCTCTGTTTGTTCAACTATATTGTGATTGTTGTTGATTGATGGGCCCTCAATCGGCTGTGCCTATTTAGTATGCATTACTCGAGAGAGAGTGTATATTTAGGTAGTCGTAGAGACTAGGTGCCGTCACGATGATTCACGGAGGGAGAACTTGAATCGTGACAGAAACATTTCATCCATGAGAAATGAAGTCGCTTGCGGGTTCTTGTTTGCAGTTTCTCCAGCCATGGTTCTGTATTAGTGAAGTAAATGCGGGTTCTTGTTTGCTAATAAATTACATTCATTTAATGGAGAGCAATTTATAACATTAAACAATAGAGGGTTATCCTACATGGATAAAATGAGGGGACACAACGAATATGAAGTTAGTCTAAACAGGGTATTAACATGCACAGTTGGTTTACTAAATTAAGAGGTGTATTTAGGAGGTGTCTTTTGGGTGTTTTAGGAGGTCTATATATAGCATAAAATTGAAGAAATAGTTGAAGATTTTCGAAATTTGAAATAAAAGATAAAAAGCTTTCTTGGCTTTAGAGAGTGCCAGTCACCTCTCCTATGTCCTTCTTTATAAATGCTTATTTTTTAAATATCGTAAGAGTTAATTCTTTAAATTAATGAAATTAAAAATATAGAAGATATTGTTAAAATTAGAATTTACATTAATTGCATCTATCTTTATCAATTTTTTATGTGGAAAAAATAATTTCAAGAAAATATATTGTCACTTTTAGTAAAACCAAACACAACGGTCCAAACCCTAATACAAAGAAGAAAAATCACCCAAGGACAAATCTAACTTTAAAAGATAATAATAATAATAATAATAATAATAATAATAATAATAATAATAATAATAATAATAATAATAATAATAATAATAATAATAATAATAATAATAATAATAAGAGAAACATATGACGAAATGATAATAATAATAATAATAATAATAATAATAATAATAATAATAATAATAATAATAATAATAATAATAATAATAATAATAATAATAATAATAATAATAATAATAATAATAATAATAATAATAATAATAATAATAATAATAATAATAATAATAATAATAATAATAATAATAATAATAATAATAATAATAATAATAATAATAATAATAATAATAATAATAATANTCGTTTATGTCGCCCATGTCAATTTCGAATTTGTGTGTTTGTTGGGGTTGTTGAAGTCTTTTGTTCGCACGATTCAATGCCCGGAATGTTTTCTCGGGGTCTGAAAGTCCTTCAAGTAGTTCTCCAGTCCTCGTAGAATTTCTAGGCATACACCTGTGCACCCAGATCAACAACCGTCGAATTTTCAATGAAAAAGTTGGTAGAGAGAAAACTGACTACAATAAGAATCTTTGTATTTCTGTCAATGGCAATTGATAATTCCGTTAACTCCCCGGCAACGGCGCCAAAATTTGATCACGCCCAACTATGCCTTATAAAAAGGACTCTGCGGACGTTACAAATATAACCCGAGTATTACGCCCAAGGTCGAATCCACAGAGAGTTAACCTATCAACCACTATCTTCAGACCCACTAATTCTTCAGAACCAGCTTCCCAAATATTCAAATCTCAGTTGAGTGTTCTTTAACAACTAGCTTGCAAGTAACTAAATAGCTGTAAACTAAACTAATAAGGTTGTAAACAATTATGAGGAAAAGCTAAGGCAATGATTTCCCCTATTGATGGAATCCCTTCTGTTTATGCTCATACAAATTTACCAACACATCTCTATCAATCATGAACGCTAATCTTACCGTAAATCTCTCCCGAGTAATCACAGTAATTTACTATTGCACTCTCCCGAGATACACTAGCTTACTTTATTTAGCACGATTCATTTTAGATTACACTCAAGGCTTCGTTATCCCTAATCCCGCCTTTAAACCCGCAATTATAGATTCCTCTAATAATCTAGGAGTGTTGTTGTTCAACAATACCCTAAATATGCACTCTTTTCCAAGTTATGCACACTAAATAGGCACAACTAATTAAGGATCCTGTCAATTAACTACAACAAACACGAAGTTGAACAAATAGAGATTAAACTAGCAATTTGTATTCACATAAACAAGAAGTTCATCACCCAATAGGTTCCATCAAAACCTTAGACAAGGAATTTAGCTACTCATGGCTATGGGAAAATAAACTAAGATTGAATTCATCATAAAAATCAAAAGAAAAGAAGAAAGATGGTTGGAGTATTCTCTCACAATGGTTTTCCTTGCTAAGAAACCTTAAAAATCAATACCTCTCTCTCTCTTGGGCGAAGTCTAATGTTTTAAATAGGGTTTAGGTCTAAAAATCCCGTGTTTTACACTTTAGTCCCTGAAGTTTTCTGCTTCCGCCGCGGTTCTGCCGCGGTAGCGGTCAAACCGCGGCCAAAAGCCTTCTCTAATTACTCTAACAGAAGTGAAGACTCACTTTTTCTTCATGAGTCACATGCCCTCACATAAACAACATCTGAGAGAAGTTCCACACACACATAAAATTCAACAACAAGGAACCATATATAGAAAGAATTCACTCACTCTCAGCAAAGAGCATTCACATGCCACACAGACACACCATAAGCTTGCCCCTAGTGTAATACTCCACTAATCGAGCCATTCAGTCAAAGATCAAGAGGTCTTTAGAGGTTTTAATGTAGGCTAAGGGACGGGTAGGATATATTTGGATATAGTGACTAACCTCCCTAAGCACTTTTAATACACACTTCCTTTTATTTCACCTTCATGTTCAACCCAATCATTATTCCACATTTTGTTTCACTTGTGACCCCCACTTTTCTTTAGGTACAACTGGCTTCTTCTTCTTTTTTTTTTTAAGATTTATTGTACACTGCCAGTTCACCAATCAGAACCTTCATTCTTGATTCCCTTTTTTCGCTAACTCTCTCCCACCCCACACTTTGACTTTTTGTATATTCTTTAGTGATTCAAGTGCTTCTAGGAGGTAAAGGTTCAAACAATTAGCTTATTCAAACACATCGTTTAGATCATTATAGGGTTATCAAATAACAGGCTTCAGGCTCAAAGGGGTTAACTATGGTAATATGCACAGGTGGATTCTCAGGTATAGAGGGTTGCACAAAGAAATGCCTCAATCATCTCTAAAACCAAACGACTTCTATTTCGCTTTGCGCATACACATGGCAAGTTCTAGGTATCATATGCAAGCATAGGATGCAAGTAACAACTCACACACACTTAGCATGTAACTCATTCCGAATCAGTTCATCAACACAATCATACGAGTGTTCAAGCCAGACAAGATGTGCAAAATTAAGGCATATATTATGAGTCCACAAACAAGCTTGGACATCGCACCCTCAGTTCGTTTTTTTTAAGTGTGCACATTTGGGGTTACATTCTGACCTTCACCCATCTAATCCTAAAACTACAAAAGAAAAATCTACCTAACCCGGTTCAAGAAAAACCCTTGGAAAAGAACCGTGGTCCAAAGAAAACCAAGGGGGAGGTACTACACTACCTAAAAGAAGAAAATAAAATAAAAAAATTCTACATGGACTACTTCCCTCAAGAGTACTGTCCACCTAGTCCGTCATCAGGAAGAGTCCTCTACAAGTTTTTTTTTTTTATATATCTGACTTTGACCCTTAAGAGACCCGTCAACTAGTGTCCGTCGTTGGGCCAAGTCAGCTACTCCTAATATAACACACTCACATATATACAACACATCACTCTAATGCTACAGCACAACAACATCTATATACATTACAATACACAGTTAGAGCAAGTCTCCCACCCCACACTTAAAATCATGGCATGTCCCCATGTCATTTCAAGAAAGTAAAGAGCAGAAGGGTTAGAAGACTTCCCTGAGACTCAATCAGAGTCGGAGACGGTGCTGGGATCTACATGGCAAGCTCTCCCCAATGCACGCAACCAGGCCATAAACCGGCTCTCAGATCTAGCCTGCCTCTGTGACATGGCGTCCATCCGCGTGTGTAGGCCATCCACCGAGGTGCGGAGATCCACGACCTCTTCCTCCAAGGAGCGCAGCATAGGCCGGGAGGACTGTGAGCGTGATAAGCCTGCTCCAAAATGGGGGTGCCGAGAGGGCCCGACACTGTCAACAGACCTCCTGGATGGTGCAAAAGGAACCGGATCATCCTCCTCATCATCTATCTCAATTGTGGTGCGTGTACCCCTGCCCACTCTGATGCTAGAAGCTTTGAGTGCTGCTTTGGGAGGCAAATCTCCATCAGCAGGATTGGTGGGGGTATTTCTCATCAAGCACAATGTGGTTACCAAGGAAGGGAAATAGAATCCCTTTGTCAGCAGCGGTCCCCGTAAGACCATTTCATCACCAATTATCCGGGCCGCATCAAAATCCTTCCCTGTCACAAAGAACCAAGTCAATAGTGCCCGATTGAAGTTCACGTCCGTTGTATTGCTGGATGGCAGGAACCTGCTGCAGATAACAGTCAACCAACACTTGGCCAAGTGGATGAAAGAGTTAGAGTTGAGGGTTATTTGGTCACGTAACCAAATGGGCTGCCCCCCTATGCAAAGTACATCCGACATGACCTCCCATGTCACCCCTGGTCTGTCATGGTAATAGTCGACGTCACCGGTGAATGGAGGCAGCCGCAACACCCGGCGAATTGTTGGAACTTGAGCATTGACCACCGTACCCCGAACAATCACCTCCCTACCCAAGTTCAATGGACAGTTGGCGTAAAATTCTCGAACCAGCATCTTGTTAACTGGTGCAGGGTCGTTAAATAGGAATTCCATCTCCCGCCTCCGTATTTCTTCATACATCTCCACCTTTTCGGCTCGGAGGGCTACCCGATCAATCGGGATCTCATGGATAAAGGTCTTTGTAGCCTTGGCGTTGAAGTCATCCTCCGCCAGTTCCGATTGGAATTTGGACTCATCATAAGCAGGTCGCTGGGATGTGCCTCCAGCTCGCCTTTGCCTTTTGGGAGCCAAATGACCTGCAAATAATCAAACAAAGCATCAACATATGCCCTAACTAGTGCCAATAAGATGGTTACTCAGACTTCACCACCCGATGACACCAATTATTTCCCTAAATTCATTCATAACAACCTCCACAATAGCCTCATAATTTTATTACCACTTCCGGCATAATACACCCCACACTTACTCCTTTCAATGTTACACATGAGATACAACACCACCATATAACAAATACCACCATACCAACAATCAACTACACATCAACAACCATCAATTACAACATCCCAAACCTAGGTTGGGCTTAAAACACCCCAAAAATATACAACATAGTACCACAATTTTCGGCCAACACATGACCCAATACCATACTACACCCCAAAAATCTAGTTTAGGCCTCCAAACTACGAAAACCACTTCACAATTATTTAATAATGGAGACCCAATTAATTTGGCACCAAACAACCTCATAAACATCAACTACAACAACTACAACAATGGCAAACATAAAAGAAAGCAAAAAAAAAATTCAAATTACTACACTAATCCTAACTAGGGTTTAAGTAAAACTAATAATTTAACAAATTACACTACTTAGAAGAGAAAGAAATAGAGAGAGAGAAGAAGAACTTACTTGAGTTGAAGAGAGGGAGAAATAGAGGTGTTTTAATGGAGGTTGGGGAGGAAGGGGAGTGGAGGAGAAGAAGAGAAGAGAGTTTTTTTTGTGAAGAGAAAGAGAAAGGAATGGGATGAGGGGTGGCGCGGAAATAATTGGTGTGGGAATAGAAGGGGGGGGGGTTTGAGGTTAAAAGGTGTTCAAAAAAAAAAAAAAATAAAATTTTTACTTACCTGGCCGCGTCTGGAACTGCCGCGGTTCTGCCGCGGTTGCGGTAGAACCGCGAGCAGTGAGGTTCCGCGAGGCCATTTGACCGCAGTTTCACCGTGGTCGCGGTAGAACCGCGGTCGAGTCCCCTCTCTGATTCTAACGCCCATTTTTTTTTGTGAATAGATTACAAAGGTTACAATTACAACAATGTCATGGGTTGCCTCCCACGTAGCGCCTGATTTAACGTCGCGGCACGACTCATGTGAGCGCAATTAAGGTTCGCTCGACCTCTGGGGTTCATTCAAATACAGCTCGGTCATCTCCTTAGGCTCGTTCATACCCACATACAATTTCAACCGCTGACCATTGACTCTAAATGACGAGATTCATCTTCAGTAGCAACTTCCACAGCTCCGGATGGAAACACTTCAACCACGCGAAATGGTCCAGATCACCTTGACTTTAGCTTACCCGGGAACAACCGCAGTCTTGAGTTATAAAGCAATACCCTGTCCCCAGGTTTGAAATTTCGCTCAATGATGTTCTGATCGTGAAGCCTCTTCATTCTCTCTTTATACAGCCTTGTGCTCTCAAAAGCAAGATACCGGAACTCCTCTAGCTCATGCAATTCAGTGACTCTTGACGTGCCCGCAGCTTCCAAGTCTAAGTTCAGCTGTTTCAGTGCCCACCACGCTTTATGTTCAAGTTCTACAGGTAGGTGACAGGCCTTCCCAAACACCAACTTATATGGTGACATACCAATTGGTGTCTTAAAAGCTGTCTTGTAAGCCCATAGTGCATCATCTAGCTTCCTTGACCAGTCAGTTCTTGTAGCGTTTACAGTTTTTGTCAATACGCTCTTGATCTCTCTGTTGGACACCTCAACCTGTCCACTAGTCTGTGGGTGGTACGGAGTAGCCACCTTGTGGCGCACATCATATTTAGCCAACAACTTCTCGAAGGCCCGGTTGCAGAAGTGAGTGCCTCCGTCGCTAATAATTGCGCGCGGTGTCCCAAAGCGGGTGAATATGTTCTTCTTTAGAAACCCGACCACCACCTTAGCATCACTGGTGGGTAATGCTGCAGCTTCCACCCACTTGGACACGTAGTCTACAGCAACAAGAATGTATTTATTGCCATAGGAGCTGACGAATGGACCCATGAAATCTATCCCCCAAACATCAAACACTTCCACCTCGTGAACTGGGTTCATGGGCATCTCGTGACGCCGGGAAATGTTCCCGGTGCGTTGACATTCATTACAGCCCTTGACCCACAAGTGAGCATCCTTGAACACCGTTGGCCAGAAAAATCCGGCCTCTAGCACCTTAGCTGCTGTCCTGATTCCTCCAAAGTGACCGCCATACGCCGAAGCGTGACAAGCCTGCAAGACAGAAGATTGTTCGATCTCGGGGACGCATCTCCGG
>NW_017675087.1:55162-76238 GCF_001879085.1 Nicotiana attenuata
ATCAACAACCGTCAAATTTTCAATGAAAAAGTTGGTAGAGAGAAAACTGACTACAATAAGAATCTTTGTATTTCTGTCAATGGCAATTGATAATTCCCTTAACTCCCCAGCAACGGTGCCAAAATTTGATCACGCCCAACTATGCCTTATAAAAAGGACTCTGCGGATGTTGCAAATATAACCCGAGTATTACGCCCAGGGTCGAATCCACAGAGAGTTAACCTATCAACCACTATCTTCAGACCCACTAATTCTTCAGAACCAGCTTCCCAAATATTCAAATCTCAGTTGAGTGTTCTTTAACAACTAGCTTGCAAGTAACTAAATAGCTGTAAACTAAACTAATAAGGTTGTAAACAATTATGAGGAAAAGCTAAGGCAATGATTTCCCCTATTGATGGAATCCCTTCTGTTTATGCTCATACAAATTTACCAACACCTCTCTATCAATCATGAACGCTAATCTTACCGCAAATCTCTCCCGAGTAATCACAGTAATTTACTATTGCGCTCTCCCGAGATACACTAGCTTACTTTATTTAGCACGATTCACTTTAGATTACACCCAAGGCTTCGTTATCCCTAATCCCGCCTTTAAACCCGCAATTATAGATTCCTCTAATAATCTAGGAGTGGTGTTGTTCAACAATACCCTAAATATGCACTCTTTTCCAAGTTATGCACACTAAATAGGCACAGCTAATTGAGGATCCTGTCAATTAACTACAACAAACACGAAGTTGAACAAATAGAGATTAAACTAGCAATTTGTATTCACATAAACAAGAAGTTCATCACCCAATAGGTTCCATCAAAACCTTAGACAAGGAATTTAGCTACTCATGGCTATGGGAAAATAAACTAAGATTGAATTCATCAAAATCAAAAGAAAAGAAGAAATATGGTTGGAGTATTCTCTCACAACGGTTTTCCTTGTTAAGAAACCTTAAAAATCAATACATGCCTCTCTTGGGCGAAGTCTAATGTTTTAAATAGGGTTTAGGTCTAAAAATCCCGTATTTTACACTTTGGTCCCTGAAGTTTTTCCGCCGCGGTTCTGCCGCGGTCGCGGTCAAACCGCGGCCAAAAGCCTTCTCTGATTCTGAAATCATTCGCAGCTGTCTTCCACCGCGGTTCTATCGCGGTCGCGGTGGAACCGCGGTAAACCCAGTGCTCTGAATCTTCGGCCTGTTTTGCATGGTTCACTTGGGAAATTTCACAGTTGGCCTCTTTTTCATCAATTTTGACTCTAAAACTGCTCCTTAGCCTTCCTTATACATATATCACCAGCAAATCATGAAAAGCACTAATAAGAGCATTTTGTTATCACTTTTAGCATTAAAACTACACAAGAAGGTGATTATTTAAGGCGTGATTATAGTCAAATTCACCTATTATCAAGTAAATTTAAGAAGAGTTTATCCCATGTTTGGTTGGGAGAAAATTGCAGTTCAATTAATTCCGGAATTAGTTATTCCGGGATTGTAGTATTTTTTTATACACATGTAAAGGTGGAATAACTAACCCGGGAATAATTAATCCTAGGATAACTTCTTTCCAACCGAACGACTCGTTAGAGGCTATTATTCCCATATTAATAGCCATTTTTCTTGTAGTGAAAGTTTCTCTGTCATTGCACAGTATACATGCAATCGCAAGAAAAGAGTAGCTGAAAAGACCTAGCTGTTACGTTGAATTTATCAGTTAACATAATTAAAGGCATGTCGGACTATCTAATTCAACTTAATCTTACATTATCAACCAAGATAAACAGTAATTAAAAGGAGTTATAGTTATCTAATCAATAGTATACTCTAGCAACTATTCAAAATTGTCCAATGTCCACCTCCTTATAAAAGATAAAAAGCACATGCAAAAAGGAAATATAAGAAACGATATTAAGTGCAGGTATATATTAAAAAACCAAGGTAGCTAGCATACCTGATAACAAAGTAAAAGGACTTTCATAGTCCATTGCTTAGGAACTTTCTCCGTAAAATTTCAATCAAATAGATACAAACTATAATTCATTTCCTCAAAACTAATAACGGGCTCATCAATAGATCCCTTTATAGCCATTTAGGTTTCATTTCAGTTACAATTGTTTATTCACAGAGATGTTTAATATTCAGTTACACAACCATTGGGTCAGTTACAGACCTTTTGGCTTATTCAATGAAAATAACAAACGTTGTTATCCAGGTATTAATTATTTGCCGAAGAGAAAAGAACTAATAATATTAAATGCATTTGGACAAATTTGTTCTGTAAAAACAAAACGGCTTGGAGATATATTGTAATCGAAAGAATGTGTATTTAACAAAAGAAAAATGGGAAGTAAGTGGAAAATATCTGAAAAATGAGAAAAAAGATAAATGGCAATCCTAATCTAAGAGAGATGTCAAGTCAGCTTTCTCATTCCCATATAGAGATTCGTTGCCGTTGCGTAATGCTTTATTTATTTGTCCAAGAGTTGAGATGAACAGCATAGTTTTCTAAGCAAAAAAAAATTCAGTTGGTTTTGATATCGAATGGTTAAATTAAAAAACAGAAGAAGGTTCCACTACATTATTTATGCTGTATTTACTTCGTCAAACATATCATAAACCATAGAGCTCTAAAATACGATGTGAAATATAAAAGGGACTGTCACGATCCGAATGTCCCACCTTCAGGACTGTGATGGTGCCTAACATTGCACTCGCTAGGAAAGCCAACGTTACAGAATATTTCACATTTTTCCTTTATCCTTTTATAACTAATATTTAACAAAAACTAAATCAGCGGAAATAAAAGTGAAAGTACATGATTTAACTGATTACCATTATACTAATAACGAAAGCCGAAATAGGTACCACCCAGAAACTGGTGTCACAACTCACGAACAATCTACGAATACTACAAGCAATGGTTTGAAAGAAAATACATCTGTATCGGAGAAAGTAAAACAGAAATGAAGTAAAGATAGGAGGGGACGCCAGGGCCTGCCAACGCCTGCAGGACTACCTAGGGTCTCCTGAGTGCGATAACAGCAACCAACCTCTCGATCAGTCACTAGCTCCAAAATCTGCACAGAAAGTGAAGAGTGCAGTATCAGTACAACCGACCACATGTACTAGTAAGTGCCGAGCCTAACCTCGACGAAGTAGTGACGAGGCTACGGCGGGGCATAACAACATATAACCTGCAACAGTTTATATTAAGGCAAAAAGGAAATACGGAATGAAATATAACAGTTGTTGGGTTTGTTATTTAATAAATAATAACAAAAGAAGTGTGAATGGAAAATGGTGAGAAAAGAAATGGAGGGATGACCCGCGACCCGGTCCAGTCTAGCCCGTTTTTCTTTTCCGGATTAATTTAAATTCATTTTAAATTTCCCACAAAAATTTCCAACAGCCATGGCTGTTCTGAAACAGTGTCACACCTGTTCCAACAGCCATGACTATTCTGAAAAGTTGCAAACCTCTTCAGAGGGTCACACTTGTTCCAACAGCCATGACTGTTCTGAAAGGTTGCAAACCTCTTCAGAGGGTCACACCTGTTCCAACAGTCATGACTATTCTGAAAGATTGCAAACCTCTTCAGAAACATCTCCAAGTTGGCTATAAATAGACCTTCAAATCCTAGAATATTTACTTACGAAATTTTCTGAATCTTCTTCTTCTTCTTCTTCTGCACAAAATATTCCAGTGTGTTTTACGACCATCGAGTGGTTCGCCGATCACTAGAGTTTTAGGTACCGATACACTGGTGAGTTAAATCGTTCTATCCTGAGAGGATATATTCCAAAACCTCGGGTACTTGAGGGGAATAATTTCCTTAAGGACACACTGTGTATTCAGTGGGCTCGATTTATTCCTATAACGTTTTTCCAGAATTTATTTTGAAGAAGTTTACTGTTTTCGGAATTTAATTTCTACTAACTTTCTGTTTCTGTTTTCAGAAAGATTATTATTTAATTTACAGCAATACAGATAAATAACAATCTTAAGGAAATTATATTTATTATATTCTGTATTCTGTCTGAATTTGACTATTCTGATTTGAAGATATAAAAACTTCATCGGGGTATTAAAATTTAGAAAACAATTTGAAGAACATAAAAACTTCCGTTTTTCTGTAAAACAGTATATAAAAACCTTAGTTGTTTTTATTACGTACTGTTTATTGATTAGAGTATTATTTACTGTTTTGATTTTGCCATTAATTGATTTCTTCTGTTGTTGACGTAAGAAATGGCAAATGAAAATGAAAATCCTTTTGCGATTGTTGGTGCAACGACGATAGCCTCGTCAAGCCGCACTGCTGTTCCTCCGGCTAAGAAACCGGGGAAATTTTCTGGAACCAACTTCAAAGGATGGCAGCAAAGGGTGTTCTTCTGGCTTACCACACTTGGTATGCAGAAATTCACTAGTGAAGTGCCTCCAGTGCCTGCTACGGACATGCCGGATAATGAAAAGTTCATGGTTGTTGAGGCATGGAAGCAGGCAGATTTTCTTTGCAAAAGCTATATCTTAAGTGCTTTAGAAGATGACTTGTACAATGTGTACAGTGCAATGAATACTTTGAAAGAATTATGGGACGCACTTGAGAAGAAGTACAAGACAGAAGATGCATGCTTGAAGAAGTTCGTGGCTGCTAAGTTTCTAGACTATAAAATGATAGACAGCAAAACTATGGGAACCCAAGTTCAGGAGCTTCAACTTATTTTTCACGACCTTATAGCTGAAGGTATGGTCGTGAATGAAGCATTTCAAGTAGCTGCTATGATTGAAAAATTGCCTCCTTCATGGAGAGATTTCAAGAACTATCTGAAGCACAAACGCAAAGAAATAAAGTTGGAAGATCTTGTGATACGTCTAAAGATCGAGGAAGACAACAAAACAGCCGAGAAGAAGTCTCGTGGAAATTCAACGATCATGGGAGCTAATATCGTTGAAGAGACTGCTCCAAGAAGTAAGAAGAGGAAGAGGTCTTATGGACAAACTAAGGAGCAGAACAAAAAGAAATTCAAGGGCAGCTGCTACAATTGTGGAAAAGTCGGTCACAAAAGCCCAGATTGTCGTCTCCCGAAAAAGGATAAGAAGAAGGGACAAGCCAACATAGTGGAGAAGAATAATGAGATTGATGATCTTTGCGCAATGCTTTCGGAATGAAATTTAGTTGGAAATCCGAAGGAGTGGTGGATTGACTATGGAGCCACTCGACATGTTTGTGCTGTCAAAGAAGCATTTGCGACTTACTCTACTGCTGGTCCGGAAGAAGAAATTTCCATGGGAAATAATGCAACAGCCAAGATTGAAGGTTATGGGAAGATATTCCTGAAGATGACTTCCGGCAAGGTGTTAACGCTCAACAACGTCCTTCATGTTCCTACTATTAGGAAGAATTTAGTTTCTACTTCTTTACTTGTAAAGAATGGATTCAAATGTGTATTTGTTTCTGATAAAGTTGTTGTAAGCAAGAACGAAATGTATGTTGGAAAAGGCTACCTCACGGAGGGCCTTTTCAAACTCAATGTAATGGTTGTTGACAGTATGAATAAAATTTCAGCTTCTTCTTATTTATTGGAGTCAAATGATTTATGGCATATTCGTTTAGGACATGTCAATTATAAAACCTTGCGGAAGTTAATTAATTTAGAAGTATTGCCTAAATTCGAGTGTAATAAATCAAAATGTCAAATATGTGTTGAATCTAAGTTTGTAAAACATCCTTATAAGTCTGTCGAATGGAATTCAAATCCTTTAGACTTAATTCATACTGACATTTGCGATATGAAGTCGACACCATCTCGAGGTGGGAAAAAGTATTTTATTACTTTTATTGACGATTGCACTAGATATTGTTATGTTTATTTGCTTAATAGTAAGGATGAAGCAATTGAAGCATTTAAGCAATACAAGAATGAAGTAGAAAATCAATTGAATAAAAAGATCAAAATGATTAGAAGTGATCGAGGTGGAGAATATGAATCTCCGTTTGCAGAAATATGTTCGGAATATGGAATTATCCATCAAACTACTGCACCTTACACACTTCAATCCAACGGAATTGCGGAAAGGAAAAATCAGACATTAAAAGAAATGATGAATTCTTTATTAATAAGTTCCGGATTACCGCAAAGTTTGTGGGGGAAGCTATCCTTACAGCTAACCAAATACTCAACAGAGTACCCCACAGCAAAACGCAATCTATTCCATATGAAAAATGGAAAGGAAGAAAACTCAACTTGAAATATTTCAAAGTGCGGGGGTGTCTAGCAAAGGTATAGGTTCCTTTACCTAAAAGGGTTAAAATTGGACCAAAAACAGTAGATTGCGTTTTCATTAGATATGCTACAAATAGTAAAGCATATCGATTTTTTGTTCATAAATCTGATAATCCCGAGATTCATGTTAATACGGTAATGGAATCAGATAATGCTGAATTCTTTGAAAGCATCTATCCGTATAAAACTGAAAGCGAGTCGTTAAGTGAAAACCTAAACGACCTCGGGAAGAACCAAAGGAAAATACTCCAAGTATAGAAGATCCAAGGCGTAGCAAACGTCAAAGAACATCTACGTCCTTTGGACCAGATTTTGTGACATTCTTGCTTGAAAATGAGCCTCAAACTTTTAAAGCAGCTATGTCGTCTTCTGATTCAGCATTTTGGAAAGAGGCAGTCAATAGTGAGATTCAATCAATTTTGGATAATCATACATGGGAATTGGTTGATCTTCCTCCAGGAAATAAGCCTTTAGGTTCGAAATGGATCTTTTAACGGAAAATTAAAGCTGATGGCACTATTGACAATATAAGGCAAGACTTGTTGTCAAAGGTTATAGACAAAAGGAAGGCCTTGATTACTTTGACACTTACTCGCCAGTAACGAGGATAACATCTATTAGGGTGCTAGTGGCACTAGCGCCCGTATATGGTCTTGAAATCCATCAAATGGATGTTAAAACAGCTTTTCTAAATGGAGAATTGGAGGAAGAAATTTACATGGAACAACCTGAGGGTTTTGTGGTTCCTGGTAAAGAAAAGAAAGTGTGCGAACTTGTTAAGTCGCTTTATGGACTTAAACAAGCACCCAAACAATGGCATGCAAAATTTGACCAAACAATGTTAGCAAATGGATTTAAAATCAACGAGTGTGATAAATGTGTTTACATTAAAAATACTCCAGGTCATGAAGTCATTGTTTGTTTATATGTTGATGACATGTTGATAATAAGCAAAAGTATGGAAGATATAAATGCTACAAAGCGCATGTTGGCTAGCAAATTCGACATGAAAGACTTAGGAGTTGCTGATGTGATCTTAGGAATCAGAATTCGCAAGACTTCACAAGGTCTAGCATTATCACGGTCTCACTACATTGAAAAGGTACATGACAAGTTCAAGTATTTGGATTTCAAAATTGCAAGACTCCAATTGACGTGAGTTATGCACTTCAAAAGAATGAAGGTGAAAGTGACTCACAACTGGACTATGCAAGAGTATTGGGAAGTTTGATGTATATCATTAATTGTACGCGACCAGATATAGCATGTGCTATTAGCAAACTGAGTCGGTTTACAAGTAATCCCAATCAAATACATTGGATGGCAATGAAACGAGTTTTGGGATATCTGAAACATACCCAAAATTATGCTTTGCATTATAACAAATAACCTTCCGTGATCGAGGGATATAGTGATGCAAATTGGATCACCGGATCATCTGAAGTTAAATCCACGAGTGGATATGTTTTCACAATTGGGGGTGGAGCAGTATCTTGGAAATCATCCAAACAAACGTGCATCGCCCGTTCTACAATGGAATCTGAATTCATAGCTTTAGATAAAGCCGGTGAGGAAGCTGAATGGCTCCAGAATTTCTTGGAAGATATTCCATTTTGGCCCAAACCTTTGGCACATATATGTATACATTGTGATAGTCAAGCGGCAATAGGTAGGGAAGGGAGCGTTATGTATAACAGGAAATCTCGTCATATTCGATGGAGACACAATACCGTTAGACAACTACTCTCTAGTGGTGTTATCACAATTGACTACGTAAAGTCAAGAGATAACGTGTCGGATCCACTTACAAAAGGCCTATCTAGAGAGGCGGTTGAAAGATCATCAAAGAGAATGGGGTTAAAGGCCTAGGACAAGTCATCATGTCGGTAACTCCACCTAGCAGACTGGAGATCCCAAGAGCTAGGTTCTAAGAGATCAAACAAAGTTATGAATGACGGTTCAACATTGTCAACTAACTCAACCCATTCTCGTGATGAAGACAATGTTCAAAAAAATGAGGTAAAGCATTAAGGTTTTTTTGATGAGTCAATAAAGCTTAAAGCTTTTTAATGATTAGCTAAGTCTGGCAGGATATGACCAGATAGTGTGTGTCACACCTCCTTTTTTACACACCTACCCCGAAGGATAAATGTATAAGGGAGTTTTTCCATTTAAAGTGACATTATTCGAAATGGGATTATTTGTTTGATTTTTAGAGTCGCCACTTGGGATAGGGTTGGCTTTTGGTGTCCCAAGTCACCGGTTTAACTTGAATCCCAAATCGAGGAAAATTTCGACTTCCCAGTTGGAGTCTGCGAACCAGAAATTCTGAATAAAGAATTCTGCTGACCCGAGGGAAGGTGTTAGGCACCCCCGGATCCCGTGGTTCTAGCACGGTCGCTTAAATTATTATAATTGGCTAAAAATCTGATTTTAATACATGTTTTAACTTATGTGCTTTTTAAATTTTAACCGCTTTTATTATGATTTGTTTTTAAAGAGAATTGCAACGTCGTGAAAACGCGTCTCGAACCACGTCACATAAATGCACCCGCGGTCTTTGACACATTTCGACTTCGTTTAGATTTGGATTTGGGTCACATAAATGTGCACCCGAGTTTAGGAAAGTAATATTATTTAAATAACCGGCCTAAAGCAACTAGCGCATTGCTAACTTTGCGGGAGGCCACGAAAGTTCGCTAAATGACACATCCCGACTTCTAAGTATTTTAGTAGAAGTAAATGAAAAGGGCCACGCAAATTTGTGATTTTTGTTTAGCGCGACGCACCTCGATTTCATCTTTTAAAGGATATTAAACTAAGTTTGAAGGGCCATGGGCTATTGGGGTTGTCTAAGATGGCCTTCCTAAAATTATTCTGAGGGTCTTACTAATTGAATAAGGTCATAAGGACTAGATATGGGCTGTAAGTTTAAAATCTAGTTGCTAAATGCAAGGGTACACATGTGACACAGTTGGGCCTGGGGGGAGAGGCCCAAAAGCTTTAAATATTTGAAATCAACTGAAGCTGCCGCATACTAACGCCCCAGCTGTAAAGCTGTTCAAGTTTTTTTGGGCCCAATTAAACAGGCCCATTTCAATCACCTGGGCAGCCATTGTTTGACACTTTCAAGTACAGTTAAGAAGATAAACTTGAAATTTGTTTATTTTTCTTTTTAGCATTCGAAATTATTGATTGGCTATCACAGTAGGATTTCCTCTAAAGAGCTGAGACATTTAAACACACTAAACAATTTAACATAACAAAACATTAAATGGCTAGAACAAATAAAACTGCTTCATGATCCAATTTTAAAAACAACTAAAACACTTCAAAAACACACTGAAACAATTTAAACCAATAAACTAACTAAACTCTCCCACGATAACACTAAAACATTTAAAAAGCAACTAAACATTATATTATCAGATCGATTTATCCTGTATTGAAACTTTAAAAAACAATGTATTTTAGGCCCCAGGATACACCTGAGACACATTCAGTAAACTAACATGAAACTTGAACAATTGAACCTAATGACTTATTTCTAGATTTAAAACATATCTTAATCTGAAGCAACCAATCCTAATTCAATTAACACATGAGCTTACCTACTTAAAAACAGAGTTTTTAACTAAAATGATAGCACAGTCCAAAGCAACAATGCTGTATACTATCAAACACAAATATACCCTGCTACTTTTACTTTGGCTATTGAACATCTGAAAGCTTTAAATGCATTTAGATCAATGGGTCCGAGCGACATATATGGGGGATTACATTTCTATTACAAATATAATGAAATAAGATAGAATTCAGAAAAAGAAATTAAGCTGCAACAGCCTTTATTCAAATTCAATCTTCAACATACATGTTTCCACAACCTCCGGCCATTCAAAGGGTAAGTAAATACCTGGAAATTGAAGACAAAAAGTGAGCAGGAGTAATCAGCAAAGCAAGTAGGGGAAAGTCAGCAATCAAATAGTAACCCAGCTAAACGATTTGAAATGCTTTGGAATTAAACCAATTGAATAATAACCCAGCTGATCTAAAACACCGAGCTTCAATGGACAATTTTAAACAATTCTCAAACCAGAGGAATTCAAACAGTAGCTTTTACTGAATTCAAGCTATTTTTGTGCTGATTTTCAGGATTTTCCTTCACTTCTCTAAGATCTAAAATCTATATATTTCGAACTCTCAAATTCTACAGAGATTTTGTGTTGAATTTCAGTAGCTTTTTAGGCTCCCCTAGAACTTTTAAGATCTGAAAAATTTCCCTCTCAAAAAACCATTCAAAACTCTCAGATTTCCAAAAAACCTCCAGATTTTAAATTTTTCAAGACTTCCCCCACTTATGACCTCAAAACTTCTAAACCTATCTCCAAAACTTGTTATGCAAGGCAGGGTAACTGCCTTTTATAGGCAACTTTCAAGATTTTGCTTTTAACACCATAAGTTCCTTATTTATTTTTCAGATTTTAACTATTTAATCCCTCAAAATCAATGCCTTGTTGGCCAAGTTACACTACCAAAATTTCTTGAAATTATAGCTAAGGCCCTATTCTAGGAGATTCTAGGGTGTTCTAGTTTCAACTAGAGCAATGTTTTCTATATAGGAATTCCTATACTACCCTTATTTTATTCTAAAATGACTGAATTGTACTAAACCCCAGCCCCTTTTACCCAACCAGAATTATGTGAGGGATTAGAATTATATCAGTTATAACCAAATCAATTAAGCTTAATTAACACCAGCTAATTAAGCTAAGGCCTAATGATGAATTGAAACCAAACAGTGAACTAAAGAATCATTGACAACAATCACTAATTAACACAGAACTAATCAATTAAATGAAACAAAAGCCAAGTTGAAACCCAACTGTGAAAGAATAAATGAACAACATCAAAATTCAAGCAATAGCTAACATAGATTCCTATTGTTGAAATCAACGAGTAAATTACTAAAAACTGACTAACTATATGGTAAAAACAGAAACCTATATTGAAACCCTAACTCATCACAAAATAATAAAAGAAATTCTGAACAAAAACCAAAAATAATTAAAAAAAATGAAACAGAGAAGAAAGTACGAATGAAGTACCGTCAAAATTTATTGACTCAAACTTGAATAATGGCGGTTTCTCGACGATTCGATTAAAACCGTTTTTAATCATGTGTTTTCGCGAGAAAAACACACGATTATAGGCGATTATAGCCCGAAATCACACAATACCCAAACACCAACAAATTAGGGTTCTAGACAGTTTTTCGATTTGAAATTCGAGAAGCTTGGTCAATATTTGAAGGATTCCAGGTAGGGATTCGGTAAAAGGGAGGTCAGAAAGAAGCATAGAGTGTAACTTTGGTTGACTTTGGATGACTTAGTGTTTTGGTCCGGATTTTGATTTGAAATTCGACGAGTTTGGCTTGGATTTGAGGAGTGATATTTGGAGCTTTGAAAAGAGGAGAGGAGAAGGATTCAGGGGTGTAATTTTGGGCGGATTTGGAGCATCGCCGCCGGCGGAGGCGATTTTCGGCCGGCGGCGGACGGCGGAAGGAGGCGGTGAACGGTGGTGAACGGTGGTGGCAAACAGGGTAACGAGGAGGGGATTTTTGTCTTTAGAAATTTTCACATATTTTCAGACATTATTATTCAAAGTCAAGAAGAATTATGGGCCATCGGATTGGGGTGAATGGATGACTTGGATTGATTTGGCATTAATGCAAAACGACGTAGTATCCCTCCTATACAAACGTCGTTTTATGATCGTTGGACCGGTAAGGAGTACAGATTTGGCCATTTTTTGGCCGAATTTGGGGCTTTAGCTTGGGGCCTGGGTTAATTAAAGGAGTTTTGAGGGGTTTGGGCTTGATTATTTGCCCAAAGACTAAGTAGACTATCCTTTTTCTTTTAATTATCTTTTCATTTGTTCTTCCTTTTTCCATTTTTTTCAAATTCTTGTAAATAACAAATTAAAAACAATTAAAAGACCTGATTTAATTCTAAAATTAAACTAATTAATTTCAAAAATCAACTAAAATCCTAATTTTAGAAGAATACTAAGAAAAGGATCAAAGTTAAAAGTAAAGATGCATAAGGGTTTTTGTATTTTCTTCCATTTTTGTAACTAAAAATTATTTAATGGGGTGCTAAATGCAAATGTGCTATTTTTATATTTATTTATGAATTATGCCCACTAAAAATGCACACAAAAATGCAAACAATCACAAAATCATGCAATTAAATTTAAAAAATCAAATAATAAAAGAAAAAATCCTAATTTTATGAATTTTTTGTATGGAGTAATTTAAGCGTGGCAAAAAATCACGTGCTTTACAGTGCCCCTCTTTGCTCGAAGACAAGCGAAGGATTTTCGGGCAAAGATAAATGAGCACCAATGAAAGGATTTTTGCCTGCCCAGTACTCCATGAGAAGCATTTTGAAACCGTCTGACCGAACCCTGCTTCAAAGGTTGCCTATATATCCTTGGCTATAAAGGAAATCAGGTCAGTGTAGTCTTAGAAAGTTTGGTAAGCTGGGACTACCAGGACGCTGTGAATTTCACTGCCGTTGCTGCTGCTACTGCTTGCTGACTTCCTTATTACACAAAAAGGAAAATCAAAGCTAAGCTAAGCTATGCCTATCAACTATGAGTTACAAGATTCCTATCCATACATCTCTTGAAGACTTGATCTTTGAGTCTTCGCTGATTTTGCTGTGGACTTCGATCTGAATCTTTGATGCTCGCAAGTTGTAAGTTGTTACTCTTCATGCAGCATTAGGTCAAGACAGGATCCAGCGGAGCTTGTGACTTCAATCAGATTTTGAGCAATCCGCACCCTTGCTTGCTTTACATTTGAGTTCATTTCTTTTTTGTTCTTTTTTCGTTTCTTGATTCTGGATTGAGATTATCCCATTGGTCATCTCGCACCTTGTGTCTTGAGGTTGACCTGCTAAGATAACCAAACAAACAAACGAACGAAATTTTCTGCCCCAGTTTTCACTAGGAAAATTTCGTGAGTTAGTTGTGACACCTATCTAAGCGATCAAATCAGGATTGTGTAGGGAGAGTCCTCGGTTTTTGGCCGGGATTTGGGAAGAAAAAGCTCCTCGATTTTTTGGCCGGGGATCCTTGGTTTTTTAGCCGGGATTTGGAAAGAAAAAGCTCCACGGTTTTTTGGCCGGGAGATCCTCGGGTTTTTGGCCGGGATTTGGAAAGAAAAAGCTCCACGATTTTTTGTCCGGGAGAATCCTTGGTTTTTGGCCGGGATTTGGAAAGAAAAAGCTCCGCGATTTTTGGCCGGGATATCCTCGTTTTTGGCCCGGAATTGTGGAAAGAAAAAAGCTCTAACGCGGTTTTTTGGCCTGGAAGATCCATCAGGTTTCGGACCGGGATTTGGGAAAGAAAAAGCTCCCGACGGTTTATTGGCGAGGGAGAAGCCCCCAGATTTGTGGCCGGAGATTTGGGAAAGAAAAAGCTCCTGCGGTTTTTTTTGGCCGGGAGAGTCCTCGTTTTTAGCCGGGATTTGGAAAAGAAAAAAGCTCCTACGGTGTTTTTTGCCCGGGAGATCCTGCGGTTTTGGCCAGGATTTGTAAAGAAAAGGCTCAGCGGTTTTTTTGAGCCGGAGATCCTCGTTTTTTTGGCCGGAGATGATTGGAAGAAAAAGCCTCCACGTTTTTTGGCCGGGAGATTCCTCGGATGTTTTGGCCGGGATTCTGGAAAGAAAAAGCTACCGCGATTTTTTTGTGACGCGAGAGATCCTACGTTTGTTTGGCCAGGATCTCTTGGAAAGAAAAGGCTCCGCGGTTTTTTGAGGCCGGAGAGATCCTCGATTTTTTGGCCGGGATTTGGAAAGAAAAAGCTCCAGCGGTTTTTGTGGCCGGGGAATGTCCTCAATTTTTTGGCTGGGAATTTGGAAACGAAAAGGCTCCGTCTGGTTATGACAGGGAGAATCTCAGATTTTTTGGCCGAGGATTTGGAAAGAAAAAAGCTCCTTGGGTTATGCCCAGGGAGATCCAGTTTTTTTGGCCGGGAATATTTAAGGCAATGGGATCCCTATGCTACCCATGATCTTGTGTTCGTTTTTGGGATATTTACATTTATTTCCTTTCTTTCTTTGTTCTTTTGCTTTTCTCGTTTAATAGTGTTTACCCTTTTATTTAGCAAAAACGCATTTAAGAAATTTGGGAGAAAACTTCCTTTTTTTGTTCGTTTTCCTGCTGCAAAAGCTATTTCAGCGCTTGCCGCAACTTTATTAGTATCTTATTGGTTGCACCCTGCTTCTGCATGGTTGTCTTTGATTGCACCTGTTTTCAACAAAGAACAGTTGCTTGTAGTTTGGAAACCTGTTGTGGTTGGTTTTTTGTGGCCTTGATCATCCAGATTGCTCGATCCCGGCCCTTTTTACGTTGAGAAACTTGCTGCTTGATTGGCCATGGAGGGTGAAACTCTTTGTTCAAAACCGACCGGGGTCTGCAACTCTGCGCAGGGCTTCATTATGACTCGCCCGTGTGAGCTGCATGGCCTTTTCACTTATTCTCGTCGCCCCCTCTTAAGCCTTTGATATTTCTTTCTTTTCCAATGTCCTTTCTTCGAAAGCATCAAGCGCTATGGTCAGTTCGGAAGTCTGGACTGACGGCAGTCCGCTGAGGCTGCTATTTTCATTCGTATCGTTGACTACGGCGGAAGCCCTTGTGAAGCGCCCGGTCCTGCCACCAGTTTGTCTTTGTAATTGTTACGGAATCAGAAGTTAAACCGAAAGGGATTCACAAGAAAGTATGGCAAAAGGCAAACAGCATATGACGGTTTAAAGAGATGCGTCCCTATTCGGGGAAAAGAAGGACTTATCTAAGGGAGTGTGAAATGCCGTAGCTTCAAAATTAACATGACATGCTTCTTGGACTGGAACGCCCAACCCAAAGACTCCAGCTTCTCGTTGAACCCATTGATCCGCATTTCAAAACAGGGAACCTTTGCCAGGAATTTTTTTAGATGATGACGATGTCTTCCTTTGGCAGACAGCGCCTTGTGCGGGTTTTTGCCAAATTGGAAATCTCTCATTTCTCTTCTCGCACGTGCGCCCGAGTAGTGCTCTTTGGCCGAGTTTTCACTAAGCGGTGCACTCTCTCATTTTCATTTTCTCTACTCATCATCGCCTTATGTGGCCCGAAGGTTTTTCAATAATAAGACTCTCTCAATTTTTATTTCTTCTCTATTTGAATTGTAGATCGGTATTCTAAGAATGACGTTTTTCCCCTTCCAAGTGCTGTTGTCAATTGATCGGAAGGACTCTGGAACAGGTTTTTGGGGTAAAAAGGATTTTGGACGGAACCTACAAACTTTTGGAACCCATTTCGGCGGTTATGGCAAACACGATCATATCATCTGCCCCAGTTTCATCTTTTGGGAAATTGGGGAATTTTTGTTTTAGGTGTGAACTGAACCCCAGACGAGAGGATGTCTACGTAGTCCTTTCGGAATAACAGTCAAACGTAGTCCAAGGAACATTTGTTTTTTGCTGTGTTTTTTTTTCTCTTTTCTCTTTTCTTCTTCTTTTGCTTTTTTTCCTTTCATCATATTTTCTTTTCTTTTCTTATCTTTTTTTTTCTCTTTTTTCTCATTTTCGTTTTTAATCGTATTTTCTTTCCCTCATTTTTTTATTGATAATTACTAATTCCGTGTTTCCAAAGAGGGTAGCCAAAGAAGGGTAACCGGCTCAATGGGTTTACGAAGGGTTGATAGTGTTTTGGATAGCGTTAGAAGGAAAGCCGTTGCGTCATTCAAATTGCACCAAAAACCAACAGAACCGCAGAGAGCCTAGAACATAGTACCTTTACTGGGCATCTGCATTCAGGATCATTTCTTTCTTAAGATGTCTCATCCCCAAATATCATGACCTCCTCTTAGCAGATATCCCTTCGTGATGTAAGGACCTTTCCAATTAGGAGGCAAATTTCCTTTTGGCTCCTGGTGATGAGGCGAGAAAATGCGTCCTAACACCAATTGCGCCTATTTCATAGATTCCTGGAGGCCCGCCTCCTTGTTGTAGAGGATGGGCGCCATTCCTTGTTGGTACAGCTTGCCCGGAATGTTCCATGAGTACATGCACACTCTCTGTGCGAACCAATTTTTCCTTCAGTTATTGCCAATTCTTTGTTTTATTTCCTCAAAGTTACCTTCTTCGCAATTTTGACTCTTGGATTCATTATTTCGAAAAATCTGACAGCGTTTCGGGATCTAGGCATGAAGTGCCGCAAGCCATGTCAGTTATAATAGCTTGCATTTATTAGACCTAAAAAAGAAGAAATTGAAGGGAAAAATAGCAAATCAGAAAGAAAAATGAACGATGAAATATTGATTTAATTTTTTGGAAATTTTAAAGATAACAGGGATTCACATTCAGGAGAATTTCAAAGACAAGAAACTACAGGAAATCCGAATTACAACCTGGAATAACTCGGGATGCAGAAAAATAGCAAGGATAGGTTCTTAACCGGGACCTCCCGCCTGAATCGGGAATGGCGTAGCCCTTCCAATTTTGGAGTTTAGCATCATGGTAACCATGTAGAGCACCTCAGCGCGGTGCTAAGTCCCTTCTCCCGGCTGAACCATGTGGGTTCGTAGAGCATTTTCCTCATTGCCCCACGTATTTCCTCACTTCCTTCAGCCATGAAAACCTCATCATCTTCCTCTTACCGTACTTAGGCTTGAAAAAAGGTTTCAATACAAATGGTACCACCTCAATACCATATCGGTAACCCATTATTCATTTTAAAAGAACATTTTTGCTTCTGCCAGCACTTACAGGCCTCTTAGCGGGAAATGCCATTTTGGTAGCACCTTGTTCAACCTTTCTATGCTTGAGTACTTTTTTGCGGCGAGAAACATTTTCTGGAAGCGCCTCCAAGGGTCCTCTTTCCCTTTATAACGTAACCACACGCTGATGGTAGTTTCCATGGCACTTGCAACAAACAGGGTTGGTCACAGGCTTTCTGTGGTACGCGTCCAACAACCACTGGCTCACATCCAAGCGAGGTGGTTTGATTGTCCCCCGTACCACATAGGCCTTGCTTGGTATGGTACATTGTGTTCCTGTTCTTCTTCAGATCAGCTTTCCTTTTCTTGGTCTGTCTTGGTGATTTTTGCTCTTTTCTTTTCCCCTTTCTCTTGCTTCGGGGCCACCTCCGGACTTTCCTTTCTTGATCGGCAATAGCAATTATAATGCTTTTTTAAAGGCTGGGATCGAATTCTCTATCCTCACAGATCATTCCGATTTTACTGGCCCGTTGTTGTGAGGGGGCAGCGGATTATTGGTCCAATTGGACATCCTCATCCTCAGACAATTTTCCTGCTCTATTAAGTCTCCACACCGGTTGTTTAAGTCCCAACAGTTCATTTGTATGATGGCGCCTCTGCCCCTGAATGGTATGCACACCTTGACACCCAGCTCTGTAGGCAGGCGATTGCCCGGGTTTTGTCTGTTCTGAGGAACCGCTGCAGTAGACCCTTTGGACAAAGTTTCGGAAATAAACTGAGTAAGATTCAACCATTGGGGTTAAAGTTTTGGTCTCCTGGGTGGTTCCGGAGGACGAAAGTTATTTCTGCGGAGGATTGGAGGGTTATAGTGGTTTTGCTGAGGAGGCTGATGTCTTTGAAATGGAGCTTGGTTTCTATTGGCACGTGGCTGCAGCCGAGCAAAGTTGAAGCATTTCATGACCTCAATACGTTGAAGGAGCATAAAGCCATGTCATTGGTGAGGGTAGTGAATGTTTGAGGGGGCAAGCGTTCTTCAGAGAAGATGGGGCCTAAGGGGCCCAGTGTCTTCTTGCCCCTGATGCTGCCATAACCATATTTTTCTCTTTATGTTTACCCTTGGCCCATTCCTCCAGACCCACCTTGGATGGCTTGGGAGGTTGCTCTAATTAGCCGATTGAACTCAAAATGCTTGCCATTTTCAAACCAATTTTCTACAATTTCAACCAATTTTAATCGCCTCTGCAAAAGGCTGCCCATGGCCCCGACATCATGTTCTGGAGAGTAGTCTGCTTCACTGGCCTGAAGGAACACAGTGACCATCTCTCAATCCATTGGAGGCTTACCCTTGTGCCTGTTCGCAGCACTTAATTGCATACTTCTCGAAAAACTCCCTCTGAGGGTTTTTCTTCCTTAGATTCGCCAAGGATTCCTGTCTGGCGCAATGGTCTTATGTTGTTACTGAAAATTGTCGAACCAAATTCTCTAGCAAGATCGTCCCCAGATAATGCCAACGTGAGATGTTTTGATCCATATACCACTCTGAGGCAATGCCTACTAAGCTTCTCCAAAGTAAGCCATCAAACAACTCTTCTTTTTCCCGCCGGCCCCGCGCACTAGGTTGCAATATCTTTTTGAGGTGGGCAATAGGATCGCCAATGCCCATCATACTTTTCGAAACTTTGTTGGCGTTTTAAATCCCCATGGGCAGGTTTGCACAATGAGGGAACATGCACAAATCAATATAAGAACACTTTTTTCTGCCCGCCTTAAGCCTTGCATAATTCTTCAAGCTCTTGCTCAAGGCTCCTCATTTCTTTTCGCCATCTCATCTTGTTCAGGAGCTTGGGAGTTTTTATCCTGCCCACGGTGTAAGCTCAATGGTGGTGGCTGTAGAGTAAATTATATTGTGGGATATTGAAGGAGGAATCCACTGGAAAAGACAGGGTTTTGGAAAAGTGAAAGCTGAGGGATTAAGGCGGTGCCTTGGCAGTGAAGGTTGTGTTGTGCAGGGCATGGTGGAGCAAGTGAAGATGTTAGGAGCTGCTCTGCTGGGAACAA
The DNA here is from genome assembly GCF_001879085.1 of Nicotiana attenuata. Taxonomy (NCBI): domain Eukaryota; kingdom Viridiplantae; phylum Streptophyta; class Magnoliopsida; order Solanales; family Solanaceae; genus Nicotiana; species Nicotiana attenuata. Next base: position 74,256 of record NW_017675087.1, read on the forward strand.
CCTTGGGGGCGGGACCTCAGAAGGTGTTCCGACGAAGTGAGGCGGTCCATGGTAGGCTGTCCCAAAGGAGTATGAGGGATGGCTGAATGGGGATATTGGAGGTACCCCAGATCTAGGGAATAGTTCAGCAAAATCCAGGGATGGCGCTTGAGGCTCCCCTCCATTGGTCCAGGCGTCCCACATTTCCATGAGTCGGAGAAGTAGTATCCGGTTTCTCTTTCAGCTTGTGGCTAGACTAGATGCGGGATCCCCGAGATGGGGCCTGTCCTCAGAGATGGGAACTGAGGGCAAAGATCATTTCTGTAGACTTTTCCCACTTCCTTTCGATCTGGTCAAAGTATTGGGATGCAATGCCAGCCTACCCACAAACCAACCCACCGTTTCTAAAAGCTAAGCTTGGGAATTGAACAGCAACACAACTACGGTTAGTTTGAGACAAGTAACAAGATAGGTATCGCACATTGGGGTGGTGATGCACCTATACAGTTAAACGGAGTGTCTACATGTTTGCACTGGTTTGGCATGCGTCATCCCGGCTTTTCTTTTCTTAATTTTCTCCTTCTTTTGATTTCCACTCTTTGTTTCTTGCCTTTTCTTTCTCTTTCTATTTTTCTCTCATTTTCGTCTCCTCTTTTTTTCATTTTCTGCTTTTTCCCTTCTTTCTTTTGCCTGGTTTCTCTCGATTTCCTTATGTCCTCTTTTTTGCGTTCCTTTTCCTCTAATTGTTTTTCCTTTATTTCCATTCCCTCGTATTCCTTTTTTATAGGGTTACGGTTCGAATCCTATGGGAGATTGCCTAACGTATCATGACCCCGCATGAATCAGACCAAGCGTAGTTCTTGCAAAATAAGGTAAATAAACTAACTTTTTTTTTGAATTTTTGAAGAAAATGCTTTAGAAGGAAAAAGGGAATATTTTGATTTTTGATTTTTCTTTTTAAATTTTTTTGAAAGAAAGAACTTCTACCTTTTCGTTTTTATTTGAAACTTTGAGAATTTTAAGTAAGTAAAAAGAAAATATTTGTTTGAATTTTTCATTTATTTTTTCTAAACACCGAAAGAAAAAAATCATTTATTTTCTAAAACACGAAAGAAAAAATATTTTTTTTGAATTTTGAAAGTTGCCTCTTAATTTTCGGAAGAGGGGACTTTTATGAAAATGTTTTGGATTTTTGAGCAAAAAAATATTTTTCGGACTCAATTTTTCAAAATTTGTAATTTTTTTATTTTTTTTATTTATGAAAGAGAAAAGACATCTAAGGAGTTTTTAATGATTTATTTTGACTTAAAAGTGAAAAAAAGTGGCTATATTTCCAAAATTTCCTTTATTTTAGAAAAAAAAACAAGGATTGTTCTGCAGAATACGGCTTTCAGCACTTTCTGGGAGGAAGATTTTAAAGTTGTGCCCGCAAACCAAATTCAAAAATGACCCAGGGTGGCTGTTCTTGCAAAAAACAGCCTTCGGCGGCGCCCTTGGTGGACATTCGGCTTATTTAAACAAAGAATGGCATCACCGACTTATTTTGTGACAAAATTAAAATTTATGGTATTTTTGGCTATTTTTACAAAAGGGTGGTTGGACCCGATAGGGTTGCCTACGTAATTTCATTATCCCCGGTGAGAATCAACCGGGCGTTAGTTCGGTGGCAAATTGGGAATGGAGTAAATAACTCTTTTTTTATAAAAATCAAACCATGGATCTTTAAAGGCAAAAGAATATTTTTGATTTTTGATTTTTTTATTTGGAATTTTCTAAAAAAATGCTTTAAAAGAGAAAGGAATTTTGTTTTGGAATTTTTGACTTTATTTAATTTTTGAAAGAAAAACTTCCGAAAATTCCTTTTGTTTTTGATTTGAAACTTAGGGAATTTCATAAAGTAAAAGGAAAATATTTTTTGTTGGAGTTTTTTCAATTGATTTCTCTTTTCTATAGGAAAAAAGAAATACTTTTGGATTTTGAATGTAACCTCTTAAATTTTCCGAC
>NW_017675088.1:0-3540 GCF_001879085.1 Nicotiana attenuata
GTATTGAAAGATATTACAACAGAAGAACCAACCTCCAACACTGTAAGATCTGGGACTTGGTGCCGAGGAAAGTAACATTACACACACGAAAGTCAAACGAGGGGAAGCTGGTACTGAATCGGGAAGGACCATATTGAGTCATCGAAATTACCGGCAAAGGCTCATACAAGCTCGAAGCAGGAAACTGCGTGCAATTACCGAACAACTAGAACGTGACACACTTATAGTGATACCACTGCTAAGATACAACTTCAATTACTCTTTAATAATATCATGAATCGGACTAATACTTGCAGGCGACGGACAAGGGTGAATGTGGCTATTAGGTCTGAAAGCACGCGTTGTCGATGCCCCCTTTTTCTCGCAAAATCGGGTTTATGACATTTGGGAGGACAACTCGTTTCCTTTTGGGAATTGGGTTTGAATTTAAGAGTTGCCACCTAATGATTAGGTGCATTAGGACACTAAGAAGAATTTTGATTTAGAAAACCAGAGATTGGGTAACGGCTCGAAATTATCCCAAGGGGAAGGTGTTAGGCACCTCTCGGGATCCACTAGTATGGTTCCCGGCCATACTATAATTGTGACTTTAAGCGCAAACAACAAATAGACAAGTAAGAGTTACAAATATGAGGGGGGTTTCACATAATTGTTGCAAGTAATTGAAGTTAAAAGCAGTCAAAGAAGCTGGAATTTGAGAAGAAGCAGTTTTGAAATTCTAAATAAAATAAACGAGTAAAGGGAGGAGGGTCCTAGGTTTATAAATAATATGGATCACCCCATACAACACCCGGTAACCGTTTATACACGCGGTGTTATCGCGTGGTCATCATATCCATATCTACCCTTTCCCACCCCGTTAAGGTATTAAACGCGGAATGGTCTCGTTTTACTTATTGCATGCTATTACCCGCCCCAATCCTATCAGTCCCGAAGGGATTTGGGACTACTAATCCAAAAGGGAAGGGGTGTTAGGTTTTATAGTTTCAAAGGACAAAATTCTAAGGCGACAATCAAAACACATGTATAGCAAATTTGGGGAGAAGCACATAACAGATAGAAAGGCTCAAACAGACCTCCTTAAAACAAAGAGAAGCATATAGTTTAGCATGTCTTACACGTACTGATTAGGGTCTGATTAAACTTAAGAATTGTGGTAGACTGATCTATTACATATTTCAGATAAGAAGCCCGAATCAGGCCTGCCTGCTGGTTGTAGTTAATAAACTCTAATTCAATTTATAAGTTTACCTTATGGCTTGCCTAAGTGTTAAACGAAAACCTATAGGCATGATATCTATTAATTTCAGAAAAGAAGTATGCTGATTTAGGAAAAGAAGTTGTCAGTTAACCAGGAAAGGCGAGTTTTGGTAAAAAAGCGTAAATTCTGCAGACATTAAGTTCCTATAGTTCCTATAGGTATGCTTTCTAGGCGTTATTGACTTTAAACACTTTTACAGGCGTAGTAAGAGTGCAGAAATCCTATGGACATGATATCTGAATGTTGTTAGTTTTTAATCCTATAAACAGGTTTGCCTAGTGACCAATGCATATGCAGGATCTGGATTTCTGGTTAACTTATAGACATGGTATCTATATGTGAGATGCAGAATTCCTTATAGACATGATATTTTACATGGATGCAGAAATGCAGAAAATCCTATGAGCAGGATATCTATGTGGATGCAGACATGCAAAGCTGTAAGCAGGATACATGAATACAGATGTGTAGAATTCCCTACGAGCATGATATCTACCCTTCGCATGCATGGTTACCCTTCCCTTTTTCACTAATCACCACATAAGTTTATTATAAAAATTATTACTGTCCAAAATAAAGAAACTACATCAGAAAAAAAAGAATAAAATTACAACCAAGGAGAGCCTGATTCAGGTTTCCTGCCTGAAGCATGAAGTAAACCAACTCCACAGATCAAGATCCAAAGCCCTTCTCATTTGGGGTGTGTCAGAGTTCCCTAAGAGCCTCATAGACTCTGGGCAGTGCTTGCACCCAAGTACTTTGCAGGATTGGGTCATAGTGCAGTGTAGAAAGGCCAACCCTCAAGTGTCCAAGTTTAGAGGGAACTCAAGGTCCCAAGGCATGGCTCACAGGAGGGGGGCAGAACTTAGAAGCTAAGAGTGAGTGTAAGTGCATAGAAGGAATTCTGAAAAGGGGAAAATGGAAGTGACAAAGACAGGCTAGTGGGCATACCTAGCAATAGGAAATGCTGGCACACCCCACCAGCCCGTTAGAACACATTATTTTGGGAGTTAGGATCCCCAAAGGGATCAGGTCAAAACATGAACAATAACTTGCATATTGTCATGTTTTGAACTACAACTCAAAGCACATAGAGGGAAACAGGGGTGTAGGGATTCACAACAGAAATAGAAGAAAGGAAATTAACATGCTAGTTGACATTTAACTCCATACAGACAGTAAAGTAAACATGGATGTAAAGGCTGTAAGTAAAACACATTGGGGTGATGCTGAAACCAAAACTAGAACATACCCGTCTCAAGTAATCAAGCAAAAGAAAGCAGTAGTCTTGTAAAGCCAAAGTACAGACAAGAAGCAGGAATACCCCAAGTATGAGTTTTGTGAGATTGTAAGTGTGAAATCTGAGGTGTAAAAATGTTGAATTAACCGTGTCTATTGTGTAGACAGGGTCGTGCCTTTTATTGTGTAGAAAGCAAGCAGAAATAGGTAAGAAAATAATTTGAAAATCAATTACATATGGTTTCCCTTTAATTAAGGGATTCTGATTTCAAACAGGTAAAACTAATTAAGGAAAGAGATTAATCAAACACTTTTCAATGCTGTACAAGAGGGGTAAATACATAGAGTTTTATTTAAGGACAAGGTCTTGACAGTATACGGTTGTACAATTAAGGAAAGGCAATCAATTAACGGCCAGTAAATCACAAGGTCTGAATTTGGTATGAATGAATCTAGTGAGAGAAGGTGGAGAAAAGTTTTACTTAAGGAAAATCAGTATCAATCAATCAGACCCTAAAAAAAAGATTCTGAATCCATCATAAGTTGGAAAACCTTTTTGGAGAAAGATTCATCACACATATAAAAGCATACAGACACGCTTAAACACGAAGAACTAGCATGCCAATCAGTAGAAGAGTCTAGCGTAGAAGAAATTAAAAAAAAGGTTCAGAATTGTATGCAAACAAAGAAGTTCAAACTTAGTTCATAGACTCAGAAATTATTCCGAAAGAGTCAAGGGTTCTCAAACAGAACCCTAGTTCAATCACATGATCAAACCTCGGCAGAACCCCCAAATTCTAGGGTTTCCTCCTCGAGTCAAGTACAAAGATGAGGAAGTAGGTAGTCAAACAGGCTCAGAGATTTCTTTCAGAAACTCATGAGAAAGCAAGCAAATACAGTTGAATGTTCAAAGCAGACAGAGTGAAGAAACTAATTCGAAACACAATGAGAGTAGAAGAAACAGTAGAGAAACCATGCTTAAACGGGTCGTCTTAAAATAAGGTAAAGTAGAGTGAAACAGTAAACACTTAAAAACATGG